>NW_017836608.1:0-689 GCF_001891065.2 Hippocampus comes
CCAATTAATTTCGTAAGTCGAGGTACCACTGTATTCAACACTTGGAGAAAATCTGCAACAATGAGGCTACAATAGGGGAGCGCCGATATCGGAGCGGGAACGCTGTGCATCGACAGTGGAGTGAAACTGAGGTGACGCGTTCATAGAATTAAAAGCACACCAGATGTCGGCTGGGGGAAAAAAGCCCCGGAGGAGTAAATCAACACATTAAGGCATAATATCACCTCATAGACTTGAAGTGCAATCACTGCTACTCTCCGGGGAGCTGTTAGCCGATATTTTGCCACCACACTTTCAGTCTCAACTACCTCCAAGTGGCCCACGCAACAACGTACACCAGGGAAACAACGCTTGGGTTTGACACCTTGACAAAAACCTTGAGTTTTTCGGAGGACAGGGCAGCGCAGAGGCACTCCGATTGCTCTTTCTTCCTCTTCCGATGAATAATAATTTGTCCTCGGCAACGTGGATGTTGCTGAAGATTTGTATTTTAAGCCTCCCCGAAAATACAATTTTTCCAATTGTCATGACTTTGAGTGGACATGACGGGACGTACGAATGACTCACGTGCGATAAGTGAACAGGCAGTCGGCCATTTTGATTTGTTTCGGTCATTTTGTGCTAAATCCTACTCGAATGGAATACCAGGATATTCACAAAAATGAGCAGCAATCAGAAGAAAAAAAAAA
>NW_017836609.1:0-689 GCF_001891065.2 Hippocampus comes
ATGAAAAAGTTGTACTGCGATGCTGCAGTTAGGAAAGAAGTCCCCGCCCCCCCCTCGTCAGCTGTTCCAGCACTCAACATGAAACTGGGGGAGCCTGTCTGTTCTAACGCTTGAAAATGTGTCAAGGACCCAAGTCCAAAGTTCGATGGGAAGTCAGCCATGTTGTTTTGAAGTCACCATTTTGCGTGAGAATACCAGGGCTTTGTACTTTGTCCCAACTCCCACGACGAAATTCGATCGAATGAGGCGCAACTGCCAAGCGTATGCTCGGGATTGTGTGGAGTTTGTGTCTTCCCTCCAGCAGCGAGTGATTTGTGAATAATTTATTCCATTCAAAGGCCCGATGGAGCAGGTAACATCGGCGGAGGTCATATTTGACTTTTCAGCCGAGCTGTAGTTAAACTGTAAGCTGTGCTTGTCCTTGATTGCGACGAGGGAGCAGCTGGAGCCCCTCGGCGGAGTACAACGCACGACATTTTCCGGTTGATTTTGGGTGTGAAACTTTCAGATGGACCCGCGTTCAACAGTTTGTGTCACAACGTAGCTCAGATTGCATATTGGGAGGGGGCGATCACAAGATGGGGGAAATGAGAATCGGAGCCATCTGCTTCTGGCTCTCTCCGGTCTGGAAATAGGAGGGCGTCTTCTTCATCAGTCAATCGTCATCATCGTTGTCGTCGTCGTCACAA
>NW_017836610.1:0-689 GCF_001891065.2 Hippocampus comes
CTTGATTTGTGTACGTTCTCATCAAGTCTTTCCGTACAGTAAACGACAGCCCACCGCGGTTTCCGGGTTCAAACCAAGGTTTGACTCCATTTCATCAAGCAAATGGAGCCAGTCGGTCATCGTTTGTTGACTTTTTTTTGATCAAATGTCGTTTTTTGTCAAGTTTTCCCTGCTCCATATATCTCTCAATCAGCTCCCTCCAGCTACTCGTGTCGATAAATTCTTCTGGTTTTATTTCACTCTTCAATCACTGTTGCTGTCGTCAACCACATTCATCCTTTTCTTTCCTTTTGTCATGAATGTATTGTGTTTCTTTACACTTTTTTTGTTGCCGTTTTAAAATGTTTGTTCACATCGTAATTTTTTAGTTATACGAGTGTCTTGTTCACCTTGTCTTGTAAATAAATCTATTTTCTAGAATATTCCTAATCCCTGGTTTTGGGCCCACATTTTTGCCTACACGCCAACACCTCAATTATGACAGTCGGTAACCTGGCCGCACCCAAGCCTCTGCAGCAACACACAGAATCAACGTTTTCCAAGTGAACGATGTTCATGAAAGGCAACAGAAACACTGGAGGAAACAACAGCGTGTGGTTCTCAGAAGAGGCACAACATTGGTGTCATCACCTTCAACTTTGTGACAAGTAACTCACTGCCTACCTTAGTGGGAGACCTGACACGGAGGC
>NW_017836611.1:0-675 GCF_001891065.2 Hippocampus comes
ACACACACACACACACACACACACACAGGGGCTGATCTCACCGCGGCCAACTATGGGAAAACACAGTTCCTTGTTGCTTAGCAACCACCGTAAAAGGGAGCTCTTGCTTACGGAGGCCTAAATCAGACCGGGCACTTGCCTAGCTGCTTCCTCGACTCCCGGTGCATCTCTGCCGGCTACAAGCTGTGCCACTCCCGGAGGCGAACTTTTGTTTTGCTTTTTCAACTATTTCAATACGTATTATATCTTCCATAACACGCACAACTAAACAAACACGCGTTGATCCGTGTCAAAGTGCTCAAGTGGGAATTTATCTTTCGCTGCTCAGATAGCCCGGCTGTGCTAGTCATGCTAACACTAATTTGACGTCATCGGAAAAAGCCGAGCGGGACTTTACCTCCGAGTGTGGGGGGTGGCAGCCGACGCTAAAGCTGGGGACGAGTCGCCAGTAAGTGCGGTTCGACACAAACACCTCCACAAACTACTTTACCTTCCGCCTTCAGCCCGGCAGCCATCTTCCTTTCCTCTGACGTCTTTGCACCGCGACCGTAATGCCCAGTAGATTAGAACAGTTTTACCGTAATGCCGGTTAAACAACAGTTGAAGTGCTGGAAGGCTCGAAACTTGGGATGGAGAAACCGAGGCTTGCATTTGATTTAATAAAGAAAATGGCAC
>NW_017836612.1:0-689 GCF_001891065.2 Hippocampus comes
CTTGGACCCTTTAAGGTAGCGTTTTAACTTCTTATTGCACAATAGAAACATTAATGCAATAGAATTCAAGCATGAACTAAAATGCTTGTGTATATAATAAGATATCTCGATATTGTAGACAGGGTGGGTCATCAGCAGATAGACTGATAGAGTGAAAGTAGAGAGCTACACAGATACTCTCAGTGAGTAAGTACCGAGACAGTTCATGTGGCAGAGGTAGGTAGTGAAGATAATGCGCTCCTAACTAGCTTTGTTTGTGAACTGAAGCCTGCTGGTTGGTATGAGAGGGGAATATATTCCAAGAGAACCTGAACAACCCAGTTATTCAATCAATATCCTGACCATGAACTGACCTTTATTAATTATAATATTCACAAGCGTAGGTAGGTAGGTAGAAAGATACTGTAGCTGAATAGGTGGAGAAATGAGTAATAAATAGTATGGTGTTGCCAGAAGAGGACAAGGAGCTAACTAGCGAGGTACCGTTAGGCTAGCTAGCTCATGAATGGACGGATGAATGGACTGAGGCTTGATTGAGAGCTAGATAGAGAGACAGCTAGATATTGTCGAAAGCTAGATAAAACATGTCTTACAAGGTACTGAGTTGCTGTATGACTGAAAGTACACGTTAGACTGTGATCGTGAGTCGGTTAGGCTAGGTTAGTCTAGCTAGGTGATAGCTAGATACT
>NW_017836613.1:0-689 GCF_001891065.2 Hippocampus comes
GGAAATATCACAAATCACAAGTTGTATTGGCTTTTTCCAGCCTCCAGGCAAGTCTGGTTTGACTTTGCCACTCCATAAAGATTCTGGGAGGCTGAGGTACTATTTGGCCGGAACATAAGCTGGAAAAAGAGGAAATAAATCCTTCTCCAGCTGCATTACGGTGAACCTTCGCGTAGGCGGCTCCCGCTCAGCACTTCCAATTGGAGCCATGTTGTTGCTTCGGTGGCGACGCAGTGACGTCAGCTTTCTGTGTTTTCAGTCTTTCGCCACTATGAGACGTCCAATTACAAATGGAATAAAACTCCACTGTGGCAGACATGTTGGAAAATGTGTCCTGGATAGTCCCAGTTCAGGATTTTTGTTTTTAAACTCCGTATTAATACCTCATATTTTATCCTCTTGTGATTAGAGAACAATGTAGCCCTTTATAGGGGAAGAAATATATTTGGCAACTTAAATTTGAGCATAAATGGTAGCCACAGGCCTCGCTACAAATCACTTATCCCAGCAAAGAAAGGGAATAGTAAGAATGAAATATGATATGATGAAATATAACAAAGAAAATACACTATACCTGATTACCACAATTATAAAGTATGTAGATAGATAATGTAAACATTGGATAGTTGAGCACAGCAAATACAATCATACTCAGATGCACATATTCTTTATCCTCTGCAAAAAAAAAC
>NW_017836614.1:0-689 GCF_001891065.2 Hippocampus comes
CGCGCAGTTTCCCCTTTGGACTCCACCAATCAATCTAACATTACAATCACATTCTTTATACCTGCTGAAACGGACTACAAGAGGCGAGACTCTTTACTGTCACCCAGTTAACCTACCCCATCTCTGACCTCTAACCTTTAGCGAGCCTCAGTCCAGGGTTCAGGAAAGGGCAGTGGAGAAAAGAGTGAGGACGGGGGTTGATGGCGGGGATCAATCGATATGTGCTGCCGGTCACGCCTGCTTGATGAGAATGAAAGGCATTATAGATCAATTAGGTTTGACATCTGTTTTAGCAGTTTGCTTGAGAGTATTTGTCACCTTTTACCAAAATTCCACTCCACAGGTTGAGCAAAATGAAATTTCACTTGTTATGTCACATCTTTCACATATGCAATTCTTGAGTAATTGAACAAAAATATACACATATTGCAAAATTATACCAAAAATTGGCACAAGTTAAGAACCTCAACTCACTGAGCATCGAAGGGATTTTTTTTCTATACTGTCGCTTTTTATTTCCCTGACGTCACCACAGAAGGGTACCGGTGATAACACAGAAGAAAAATGTGATCACGACCATAAAACGGGAAATGGAATGAAGTGCGACATAAAAAAAGCGTCTAACTGTTCAACACAAAATAAACAAAAGAATAACTTGATGACACTTCAACACTTTATTTATGAATGCT
>NW_017836615.1:0-689 GCF_001891065.2 Hippocampus comes
TTTCTGCAATGTGTGTCAGCTCTGCACTCTTCTCCGCATCAGTGCCTCCGAACACTGGAACTCCCGCGCCCCCGCGCTGTCCTCGTTTGTCGTCTCATAACACTTTGACATGCAGCTGACTTTCCTGTAAGGGGCCCGCAAGTGCGTTTATGTGAAGGCCCCTCAGGCTTGTGCGCGAGGCGCTTTCTCAAACATCACAAATTAGGCCTCTGGATGACCCAGAAGAAGTAAATTGGCACAATGAGTGATTTCATCCTTCCATAACAAGGAAGGGGGGTCTTATAAATGAGGATGAATTAGGATGCCGAGATGTTGCTTCAAAGCCGTTTAGGTAGATCGGGGCCCAATTTATTCGACAGCTCAGCTCAGTTGGAGTCGGACGACAAGACGAAGAAATGGCACCACGAAGTGTCGACATTTTGCCGCTAATAAGACGCAGAAGTGAAAAGCGTCGGCACCGATTCAATCCTGGTGTCATTTGTCCAGGATCTTGGCCTATCGGTTCCCCTGCAAGAAAGCCCCAAATAAATAAGACGGCGCTGATCGGCTCCCGGCATCGAAGAAGGAAAAGGACAAGTGAGAATGGAGTTTGCGAGTGAAGTGATGTCAGGGAAGCAGTGGGGAGAGGAGGCTGGCAGGCAGGAATAAATAGGACTCAGCCCGTGAGAGGGCGAGAAAAAAAAAAAAAA
>NW_017836616.1:0-690 GCF_001891065.2 Hippocampus comes
AAAAAAAGAAAAATAATAAGTATGTTTGTTTTTATTTATAAATAATTAAGTCTTGCCTGTATTTTTATTTTTGAAGCAGTAGTAGTAGTGTTTATTTGAGTATGAAATGTTTCCTGACTCTGAGTAAATCCTTGGGTACAAACACAATTTTAAGCTGTGAATGCTACAAAGGGATTATTGCTTTGACACCTATGTTCACATGTTGAGATAAATCGAGTCTTTAAAATAAGAATAATGTTTTAAAACACAGTTGCTCTATTTTTTGTTGTCAAGGTTCCTTTCCAAGATGCTTTGGATCTAGTACGAACAAGGAAAGTCTACCTCAAAGCGGGCTACGTGTACATCCCTCACCAGGACGTTGTCACCATTGTGCTCAACGATTTTCGCACAAGGTTGTCGAAAGCTCTCGCGGTAAGTGTCTTAAGCTCCCTGGTGTTGGGGAAAGGCATCAGCTTTGATGTTCTCCTATGCTGTAGATCAGCGGTCCCAAACCTTTTCTCTACAAGAGACCAGTTTCATGTAGAAACATTTTCCACAAACAAGAGATAGAAGTGCAGGGGTGTTCAACAACTCCCCGGTTCACTCTTGTTTTGTCTCTGAATCTGTCCACTTCCTACTTTTTAGCTCTTGTTGAAACCCAAATTAGCAAGACAACGCGACGCCGCATTGGTCTGCTTGCTCACGGCCACT
>NW_017836617.1:0-690 GCF_001891065.2 Hippocampus comes
AAATTTAGTCGATGGAGACGTGTTGATATCAGTCCGGTTACTGTTGTGGTATGGGCGAGGGGGTCAAACAGTTTGTCACTGAACACTTAAGTGGGGGCTGGTTGGATATGCAAATGCATCATCATGGGACGAAGTTCATTTGCATACAAACGCGTTGCAAAAATAGTCGCCTGATTTCTTCAAAATATATCACATTTTCAGGAAGTCGGAACCAGTCGGCGTCCAGCACATCACAAAAACGTATCAAACGAGTCAGGACGACGGCAGGCTCGAAAAGGCGCGTGAAGACGACGAAAGAGCAGCACAAGTTATGACGGCAAAACGGCGGGGGCGGTGCAAAAACGGCAGTCCACCCAACGGCCTCAAACAGGGGGCGTGGCTGCGGCGGTGTTAGCGATTGTTGGCCTGCGAGGAAGCTGAAGACAAGTTGCAGGGCTGTAGGCTGTGCGCGCGCGACGGCCGTTGAGGTCGCGGCGGCTGCGAGGAGGAAGGGGCCGAATCCGAGCCATCTGGGCCCGATCCGCTTTCTTTCACATCTGTGTCCAACTGGGCCGGACACTCAAAGTGGACGCAGTGGAAGACCTGCAAGGACGACATTGTGTGAAGGTGCTAGTGGTCAGGAGGAAGACACAACCACTGGTGCAATTTCAATGGCTTTTACTGAGCAAATGCTTAAAACAATCCTGAAAG
>NW_017836618.1:0-689 GCF_001891065.2 Hippocampus comes
TGTCTGTTTTCACGTTTATTTTCCATCTCTGCGGCTATTCTATACTTGTCCATTTATATATACGTATTTGAGTTAAAGTGAAATGAAACCTATGACGTAACCGAGAGGAGGACCAATAAAAAAGGAGTGATGATTGGAGCTAGCACGCGACTGCACTTCACGCACAAGCGACAGGCTGACAGTCGGCAACCTCGCCTGAGAAGGATTTTTTTGTGTGTGTGTGGCGAGTTTCACAAGTCATTTCTCGTAAGTATAATTGACATTTCTTAGAATTACATCTGAGTTTCTTTGCCGTTTTGCCGGCTACCAGAGCTGCTGCTCTAAATTCGGCCATGTGCATTTGGTGACAACCGACGTCACCGCAAATCTTGAATTGCACCAAGGTTTCATTTTAAATTAGACCTTGACAGTGGTGTAGCAGTGTATCCAATAACTAAGATTAATTCTAAATGGTGCAACATAGCTTTGCTTCATTTTAAAAACGGGATGAAATAATTTTGAACTGTTTTACTAATCTTTTATAAGAGCTACCCTTAAATTAAATTAAACCTTGTTGGTACGCCACATCTTTTTTTTAACCCAGATTTTGGCTTTGTTCTGTTGCTGTTGCTGCTGCTCACTACTTCAAAATCTTGCCACGTGTTTTATGTAAGACCCAATACATGCGAATGTGACAGTTTTTCTTTCTT
>NW_017836619.1:0-690 GCF_001891065.2 Hippocampus comes
TCCAGCATCCCCCGCGACCCTTGTGAGGATAAAATGGATGGATGGATGACATTTTTACCCTTTTTTTGACAATTTGGAATGGTAACCTACTCCAAAGGGACCTTTGTTGGATTACTTTTATATTGACACTCCAACTCTGGCATGAGATGTTCTCCACTGGATTCATCACTGAATAGAACCGTTTCATTTGTATACCAGTTTATAGTGGCCAGTGCAACATTCTTAGGTGTTTGGATTTCCAGTTTTGGTTTACTTTGGGGTGCTCTTGTAACCTTCGCGTGAGGATTTATTTCCACCGTACTGTATACCCACTTCTGGTTGAAATTTTAACACTTTTACCCGATTGTGAGTGAACCGTAACTCATCTTCTCATATTATTCTACATTTTGGCTACTGAAGCTCTTTCCTAAACCAAAGAACAGTTTCCATTTTGATTCTTTCGCTCACAAACCTCTTTTAGCGAACTAACAGCTGAATTATGACATCGAAATTCATTTACATATCTCCACAGTGGTTCACGCTCACACTACATTATTTTAACGAACGAGCAATTTTTTTTTGCCATGAATGGATACTGAGAGAGTAAACATCTTAATGCATCTCAATGGACTTGCAGGACTGTTTAACAGTGTGAGTCAACATAATGGAAAGTGTTTACAGTACAGTGGACCTCCTATGGACGAGGGGGTG
>NW_017836620.1:0-690 GCF_001891065.2 Hippocampus comes
TTCGGGGTTTTTTTTCGTCTTCCCTCCAAAGTTTGATGGTGCAAAGTGGATGATCACCGGCTGCTGAGTCCAAACCCGTTTGAATTGAAAGGCTGCTCCAACTCAGCTCAGCAGCTCAACTTCACCCAGTCCTGTTACGCAACCTGAGCCGAGCCGGGAATGTTATGACTCCATCTGGTGCGTTCTAATACTGCTCTTTATGCGATTATTTCCTTTTCACCGAACTCACTTCGGTAACAAGATTATGACTGAAATGCGCACTGGGGGCAGTTCGACTAATATGAGGATTTTGCGTGTGTATGTATTGTGTGTGAAAACGAGAGTGGTTTTCATGTACGCGCGGGCTGCCCCCAGCGTCTGCTTAGCAAGCACCAGAGAAGAGATTAACCCCCGATTACATCACAAATCTTCCCAATTCTGACAATACACGCCGCACTGAGAATTCTATTGTTGACTCGGCCTTTGATGGCTTTCAAACAAAACACACACACACGAAATCTGGTATGCGCGCTCGCTCCCATTCGGCAACCGGTGGGGAAACAAAGCGAGGAAACGGTTGCTCAAAGACACGAGTGTTGACTTGCAGAGAGGTGACATGACTACGAGCCGCACGCTGACAGGTTGGTCGCTGACGATGACGTCATTATTTGAGGATCACTACGATGACCAACGATGAACTCCTCCGTTCCC
>NW_017836622.1:0-690 GCF_001891065.2 Hippocampus comes
CACAAATGCACGCGTCGACGTTTTTGAAAACATCAAAGCCAATTTTCGGCATTTTTCCACCAAAGTTGGACGAACAATTGTCACACACACACACAACACATGCCGGCCACTCTGTGTCAGGGCACATATCGAGGCAGACAGCCATTTATTTCCATTCGCCGAGTTGATACTGAATGTGATTAGTTTTTTTTCAATCAATCAATCAGACACGTTGACCAACGCGTCAGGTCCTCTCCTGGTGGAGATGGCCAAACCTCCGGGGGCCACGCTCGGCATCACGCTGACGTCAGCCAGCCATCGCAACAAGAGGGTCATTGTCATCGAGCGAGTCAAGCCCGGAAGTGTGGTGGACAGGTATGTTAACCCCCCTACCCCCACCCCCCGGCAAGAATTTTTTTAAATAGAACATAACAGTGTTTGTGGTTGACAGATGCGGAGCCTTGCACGCCGGCGACCACCTGCTGTCCATCGACGGGACGTCCACCGAGCACTGCAGCGTCCTGGAGGCCACGCAGCTGCTGGCCAGCACCACCGAGCTGGTCAGGCTGGAAATGCTTCCCGCCCACCAGACCAGGTTGACTGGCAACAAGCAACATGACACTGGTGGGATATTTACGGTCAACAGAATGTTGCTGATTCTGCTGATTTGGAAATGGAAGAAAGGCAAAGGTGGGCAGGTCAGATGGGGGG
>NW_017836623.1:0-690 GCF_001891065.2 Hippocampus comes
GCCAGAGGAAAACTATCTTTTCAGAAAAAAAATGATTCAAACTCTATCGTACAGTTTCGCGCTGATAGATTTGGATAAACTTTGGCCATTGAAACTTTTGGAGTTGGAAAATTGCATTGTTCGACATTGCAATGTCCATTCATATTCGCCTAATTCTTCAGCCTTAGTACAGTTGACTTTAGATTGTAGCCAACAAAGGCTATTGTGTCAGGGTTGACCGACAGCAGATAAAAGTGACGCCAAAGTCAAATACGGGCCTCATTCTTCACAGGCCCGTGCACTGCATGTGAACTATGCCCACTGTAATAGAAGACATCCATATTAAGAAATATACACCAATGCCAATTCTCCACAGCCACTGAACCGCATGACTTTTAACACCGGGCCGTGTTTTGCACCCATATACGACGGCGACCGTTCAATCAAATCAACCAATTACATTTTATCTTTCACTTGTTGTTATTCTGCTAAGAGGAAATGAGCTGAAAGATTTATTGGTCCATTTGGCCTATCCCTTATGTGCTGATAAAACATCCCCCCCACCACCTTCACCACACTGCTACAATTAGGGCGGCATAGATCACATTCTCGCATCGGTGGCGAGCGGACAACACCATAAGGCTCGGCCGCGTCTCATTCGCTCGGGGAACGGCCCGGAAGATGCTTCCTGGGATGGATTTATATGTGGCC
>NW_017836624.1:0-690 GCF_001891065.2 Hippocampus comes
AAATACGGTACATGGATAATGTTGTGATGTTATGACCAAAAAAAGATGTTGGAAGTATGCGTGAATGCTGGGAAATTTACCGACTGCTCTGTGTGATGCTGGTCTTTAAATTTCTTTATGATGTTGAAGAAAAAATCGGTGCTGGCTTTGGGCATCAAGTCCACCTTTAACAACTTGCACAGCTTAGCCATAGCAGGGAAAAGCACTGCAAAAAAAAGGAGAGCATGATAAATATTTGATCTTATACTGGAAAGTTATTCACTGGCATTCTGTCCTCTACATACGCAGTAACATTATCGGCCACAATCTGAAGTTCATAATCTTCTTGAGGTGAGCAACGAGGGGGTCATCCGGACGGTTGATGGAGTCGGTGTCAACGCTAAAGGACGCGCTGGTCACCACGTCCAAACTGTATGGCCCAAAGAATCTGCAACACACAGACGTCTCCATTGCTTTGGTGATCAAGTTTTATATTTGTAAAGCGAAGGAAACTCCTGAAAAGAGAATGAGGTCAAGTTGGTGAACTGATGGATCTTTGATATACACACTGTTTGATGTCCACGGGTTGGTTCAGGTCCTTTGTGGCCAGACTCTCCACCAGTCGTTCCGTCGATCGAGTGACCAGGGGGAACACCTTCAAAAAAAACAAATCATCCTGATTCATTACAATTATAGTGTTTTTTTTTTTTT
>NW_017836625.1:0-690 GCF_001891065.2 Hippocampus comes
CCGATGAGGGGTATTCAGACGTTGTTTAGTCTGGGATAACAAGCATTCGGTGCACTTTCCACATAATGTCACCTTTGCAAAATACCAACCACTCACCAGGTGTGCTTTTTAGAACATTTTCGGGTGTTTTTACAGCTCTGAATGGGAATGGTTTGGACATCATCTGTAAGCAAATACACATGCGCATGGTATGTGTGGTCTTTATGAAGGACAAATGCATTACTGTCGACAATGCTCACATGAATTAGTTTTTATTTTTGTTTTTATTCAGTTCTGAATAAAAGAAGTGACGGTTCCACCGTAAGTCGTTACCTTGCGTGAACCAGCTGTGAAGTGGCCTGCTAACAAAAATGCGACCAGTGAGACGATAGGCCAACTGTCCATCCAAGCAATTCTTTAAACCCTATACATTTCCATCCATCTTTTTGTCTGCCGTCCATTTTAGAGGCTATAAATCCCCAAACGTGTTTCCTCAAAGTGCTGCTGTCATCACTGTCTTCTTCTTTCTCCACTGTCTCCGTACCGATCATCAGTTTGTCCTTTCATCCTGCTGCTCTCTTCAATGCATACATTCTTTCATTAATCCGTCCTTCTGCCCGTCTATCCCTCCATCATCTAGTTTACAGGTTATAAATCTGTAGAGCTGTTTTATCAGAAATGATCTCACGTGTGGGCCGGGGGGGGGGGGGG
>NW_017836626.1:0-690 GCF_001891065.2 Hippocampus comes
AAAAATTCATGCAATCGTGTCTCAAAACATTTGTATCTCAAATCATCTTTCCCTATTGAGATTAATTGAAATGCCATCAATTCGTTTCAGCCCCCACCTTCCGGCTGCCCAATTAGGATTCTGCAATAGGTACATTCAATAATTCGGTGAGAGTACTTTTCAAGGTCCAAAAGACACTGAAGTGTCACGACTTGGCATTCCGCTGAGTGGAGCTGTTGAAATCAATTGGGTGCCGTGCGCATGTTTTTTCTCTTCGACAAGTTGGACTTGTTTTGAGTACGCTTCGCATTTTGTAAGACAGGACATCTGCTACAGGCGCCAAAACATTTTGCATTTTTCGGTTTCACTGGAACTTCACATTGCACCACTCACCCCATTACTTGCCACAACTCTCCTGGTCCTGCTGCTATGAATGTTTTAAAGCCAGCAGCAATTGGAATTTCATGTAGTCATGCAAAGACTGAGTCGCCTTGTTGGCTGGAACAAATTGCTGCTTCACAGAGTGTTACAGTCCAACGACAGCTGCAGACATTTTGAAGAAAATTGGAAGACAAGATGCGTGTGATAAGTCCACTTGAAGATTTAAATATTGCCGCAGAGTAGTAAAGTCAACTCATCAACTAGCTTGACTGAACTGGCAGCATTTCAAGCGGACTCGAATTTCATCTGTGAAGATGACATTAACCCTTT
>NW_017836627.1:0-690 GCF_001891065.2 Hippocampus comes
TTTTTTTTTTCGGAGTGCTCTATTTTTGTTCTCACATTCAGACATTCATATTTCATGTTGCGTTAGTCACTTTTGCTCTCTGACTAAGTCCAACGTGTCCGGAACCTCTTTGCTGGTGGTGTGAGTGATCCCCCAGTGACTAAATGACCTCGCTCATGGCTTGCCACATTGCTAAAAATAGTGTCAATTTACTGCATGGGTGCTTCTCAACTAGGTGATTAACCACAACATTCCTCTTCTAATTAGAGCATAGCGAGATTTGGCGGTAGTTCAACTCAATATCATTTCACATCATATAAAAACAATTTATGCCGGGTTGGTTTAAAATCAAGCGTAAAATTCGATTGAGGGAAAGTACACAGAGAAATATTTTTGAAATCAGGTTTACATGCGCTGACAATGTGAAGGATTCGTTCAACGTTGGTGTCGCCAATGTTGGGCAAGCTACAGTCGAACCTCTTTTCAGAATTCCCCGTTTACGTTTCCCCCCACCCTATAACGATCGCATTTCAACGTCCCAATTTCATGTCGTTCATTTTTCATTTGGCAATTTTTCTGACAATCTTTACGACGTCAACTTCATGATAACGGCCGGGAAATAGTGAAAATGCTTTCGTTACAACGAACCACGGGAAGCTAACTGCCTCCGCGACCTTGCTTTTGAACACACAGTGCAGCGTGGGATTTCCC
>NW_017836628.1:0-690 GCF_001891065.2 Hippocampus comes
AAAAAAAAAAAAAAAAAGGCATTGTTTCAAATCGCATCTTAGTTGCTCAACATTTAGAGCGGATGCACCTGCTTTCTCCAAACAACAAGCAGGCATCTGTCTGTTGCTCAACACGCTGCAAAAACACCAGTTTGGAGCTCCCAAGCGAATCAATGAAATATATTTCTACACACCTTCCTCCGCGTGAGAGTCTTCTACCGGGTTCAGCAATAAAATCCAAAGCACCGTAATCATCGTTTTACGCAGATCCATGTTTGTCTGGCCAGTTCCGCGGGGCTCTTGTCATCTCTGTCCAGTCTGCCCGCGCGTAAAGCTCCGCAGCAGAGGCGCACTCCCGGGCTGCTCGGAGCGGAAACCGTCTGGGCAAACAGTGCTCCGATGTGGCAGGCGCACGGCTTATTTCATACCTCGGGGGGAGGGACTTCAAGGGGAGACTGACAGATCAGAGGCACAATGACGAAAGGACTGAAGCCGAGCGTGCGGGAGCTTCGACCAATCACAGGACGGCAAACGGAAACGTTGGCGCCAGGTGTTCTCACTGTACTCGAGTCCTCCGCAGCATGACTTCTCTCCAGTGCCGCTGAAATGCACTCATCAGGAAAATGGAGGAGCTATAGAAAACCGATGAAGGATCTAAATTAACACAAACTGTCTCTGAACTAGAGATCATTTAAGTAGCGGACAAAAAAA
>NW_017836629.1:0-690 GCF_001891065.2 Hippocampus comes
ACAGGTGCGGAATGGCAGGGAGAGCCCTCCACTGCCACCTGCTGGAGACCAAACAAAACAGAAACATGACCCTTCCTCTTTTCCCTGCAGTATCGAGACTCATGATATTTCTCTTGTCCTCAGTGTACCCCCCAGTGGGAGCCAAGAGCCCCCCAAATGTTCCACACCACCTGGATGTGCCCCACAGATCCGACAGGAAGCTCTACCTGGGCAAGTCCTCTACTCTTCCCACACAGGAAAACGCAAACGCATGCCGCTGTATCGATATGATCAGCCTGCCTGGTGGTGCAACACCCACTCACTACCACAACCACAACCCAAACCAGCGCTGGAGCAACCCAGCTGACAACAGCGTCTCCTGGGGCAACATCCAGCACAATTGCCGAAGGCCGCTCACGGAGTACCGCGTGTGCTCCAGCGACTTCAACCTTCCTCGCCAAAAGGAGATGAAACAGCACGAGGGCAAAGGTGACAGCTTGGATCTGAATTGTACAGCCCAGATTCCCCCAAAAGTGACGGTGTCCGTCACCGACTTGGATCTGTCAGAACCCGACGTAAGTCTCCAGCAAAGTAGCAAACAACACAAGTCATACATCTGAGCTTTTTCGTAAACACGTCACATTAGCTGCCACTTGTTGCCAGGCGGAAGTCACCGGGCTCGATCATGACTGCTCAGCCGATTAAAAAAAA
>NW_017836630.1:0-690 GCF_001891065.2 Hippocampus comes
TTGTTGTTGTTGAAATTCTCAGATTTAGCCATTGGGTCCTAGTCCTTCTAGAATCCCTTGAACAAACTGACACCGGCTCAAGCGTGCGTACCCGAGCCTGCGTTCCCTTTGCAGGAACTTTGTCCCAGTCATCAGGCAATAAAGCGCCCAGGTGAGCAGCAAGCGACCATTGCAGCGCTCAGCGCTGACATCCTGACGGGGTCTCCACAGTGTAACGGACCTTGGGGCTTTTCTGTCTCCTCGGCTTGTTTGGGAGCCAGCGCTCGTATTTCCACACCGGAAAGCGTTGAACGTCGATGCGGAATACTATTCATGATCGTCCGTACGTGGGTGTGTCGATGTCTGAAGTCTTCGCACATGCCGGTAGCATAGGGGATCGTTGCTGGCCTCGAGTGCCTGAAGAGGCCGGAGTTGTGGCTGCTCCAGTGCTCCGAGGTCACGGACGTAGCCCTCAGCTGTCCGCGCAGCCTCCGCTTGAGCAGTGAGCCAGTGAGGCCTCACACAATCGCCGCGTTCGGTGAAGCAAAATGCATCATAATTCGCAGCGGGCCAAACAGTAGCTGTTTGTTTTCGTTGAGCTGTTGTCCTTGAACGCGTACAAGCGGCAAAGCGTCCTCTCATTAGGCGCATCTTTAGCTCATCGCCTACTTGCTACGGTTTGAATCAAGGGCGCCCAATAGGTCGATCGTG
>NW_017836631.1:0-690 GCF_001891065.2 Hippocampus comes
TTCTCTGTCGGCCCCCGCAGGTACAAGCGGGTGGTGACGCCCCGGCGAGCGGGTGCGGCCGTGGTGGTGTGCTGGGCGGTGGCTTTCGTGGTGGGCCTCACCCCCATGCTGGGCTGGAACAATCTCGGACGTCTGCGGCAGAACGGCTCCATTGGCTCCGACCTGGTCATCACCTGCCAGTTCGAGAACGTCATCAGCATGGACTACATGGTCTACTTCAACTTTTTCGGCTGGGTGCTGCCACCCCTCGTGCTCATGCTGCTGATCTACGCCGAGATCTTCTACATGATCCATAAGCAACTCAACAGCAAGAAGCTGACGGGCAGCCACACCGACCCCAACAAATACTACGACAAGGAGCTCAATCTGGCCAAATCTTTGGCGCTGGTCCTCTTTCTCTTCGCCATCAGCTGGCTCCCTTTACACATCATCAACTGCGTGACGCTCTTCTGCCCCGACTGCCAGAAACCCATGGTCCTCCTCTACATCGCCATCCTGCTCACTCACGGCAATTCGGCCGTCAACCCCATCGTCTACGCCTTCCGCATCAAGAAATTCCGCACGGCCTTCCACAAGATCTGGCGGCAGTATTTCTGCTGCAAGGACACTCCGGCTCTGGAGATGCAGCCCAGTGACAGGAAGTGGCAAAGCGTCAATCCCGAACCGGGTCGGGTGTTACCGCCGAAGCCC
>NW_017836632.1:0-691 GCF_001891065.2 Hippocampus comes
CGTCTCAATTAATGCAAATGACATGCAAAGTGAGGAGGAAAAAAAACTGGGACGGATTTAATGAGGTTCTGAAGTGAAACATTAAAAAAGTGCAAGCAGGTCTCCCCTGTGTATGTTCTAATATCATCTGATATGTTGTGGCTCTACAACGTTGTGACATGCAGTCAGTTCACAGCGTTGTGTGAATCTGTACTTATGTTTTCGTCGACTCGCATGTTTGCTCCAGAATGTCGTGTGCATATATGTTCCGGGAGACGCGGATATGTGTTTGCGCCACAACGTTGCATTAGACAGGCATGGTCTCCCCACAATGTTGTGTGGATTAGAATGCGATATGTGGATCCTCGACGATGTTGCGTGGAGCAGACTCTGACACACGTCGTCGCCCCACAATGTTATATGCCGACGCATTGAAGTCGAGCATGACGGACTTGCGTGTTGTCGCTCCAAAATGTCGAGTGGAGTCGACTGCCGCGTGGCTGCTCCACAACGCTACATGGAGCGCGCTGACGCGTGGTCCCTCCCTCATGTTGTTCCTGTCCATTTTTACGTTCAGGTAGACTGTAGCATGTGTGGCGTCGACTGTTGCTCAACGATGTTATGCGCATCGTTTTTGCTCCAGTTGCCTCTGACACATGGTCACTCCGCAGTGTTTGTGTCCATCCATGTATACGTTCCGGGGGGGGGGGGG
>NW_017836633.1:0-691 GCF_001891065.2 Hippocampus comes
AACGTCGCTCAGGTGAAACTTTTAGAAGCTGAAATCAACCCAAGCGGAAACTGGAAAGCCGTGTCGCCGCTTCCTGGACTGCCAGTGCAGGAAATGATATCACGACCTTTACGCTTCCTGAATGAAGTGTCCCGGCGGCCCTTTTGGGGCGCGGGAACTCCTGAGTCAATAAATCAAGTTTTAAATGGAGCCAAAACGATCGCGCACGCCTCGCGCGCCATGCGGAGGCCTTTCAAGAGCGACGGTTGAACGTCAACTCTCCAAAGTCCAAATCATTTGGCTCTTCGTGCCTGAAATGAGCTCGCCGTAGTTCGGCGAGGGAAGCGGAGTAGCAGCAGCCTTCCTCCATTTTGGAAGAAATGACACAGAAGAACATTCAAAATGGCCATCTGATTATTCCAATTTATGGCAACGTTAATCTCTTGGTTGGACTTCAAATGGCCCCTCTTGGTTTCATCTCAGTCATGCTTCCGAATCACAAACATGACACGTTGCCGTCTATCGGTCACGAGCGCGCGCGCCCCAGCGTTAGCTTGGCTGGCTGCTGGTTTTTCCACGCGGCCGCTGCCAACGCCGACAGATGGAATGTGGCGCTGAGTGAGGAGAGGGCAAGAACGCAAGGAATGAGGAAACGGGAAGAGCTTGGGAATTCCTTTGCTTTCCGACTCCAGGCCAGGATACGTTGAGGTGA
>NW_017836634.1:0-691 GCF_001891065.2 Hippocampus comes
AGGCTCAATTCGATCTCAACCATTTGCAGATACTCCTCACTGGTTGCTTCCACATTTGGTTGTATATGCACAATCAGGTTTGAGCAAACCTTTCATAAATCAAGCCCATTACCAAAATTAGCACACTCACGCAGGAGCTCCTGTCAGCCACAGTTCATGCCCAGACACTTAACATGGAGACTCGCCATAGCTTGAGCCAACTGGCTAACTTCCGACACATGCCAGCTCACCAAGCCACGCCTCTTTAAAACACATCCCACAATTTTTCAGTATTTTCTATACATTTCATACTTGCATTTTTTTTTATGTCGTTGTTCAATAATTTGCTTTTAAGTTCCTGTCTGAATAACGTTTTTAAGCATGCGAGAGAGGTCCAGCAACATTAAACCAAAAACATGATATGGTCTTTCAGATTATGTTTCAGCAAATGTTGCCCTACAGTCTTGCCAAATGTCGTTCTTTTTGTGCTGAAGGTGAGGGAGCTGGAATCAGAGGTGGACGCTGAGCAGAAAAGAGGCGCTGAAGCTATTAGGGGTGTCCGCAAGTACGAACGACGAGTCAAAGAGCTGACTTATCAGGTAAGAAATCTCTTCCTGTCGAACAGGCTGGATGTAGAACACGCTTTTCACCTCTAGAGGGCGTAAAACACCTCCCGGTCACAAGGCCCAAATCAGAACTAAAAAAAAAAAAA
>NW_017836635.1:0-691 GCF_001891065.2 Hippocampus comes
CATCGCCTGTCAAATGCAGCATTTTTCGACCATTTTAAGCAATGCCAAGATTGAATAAATTGACCCGGTCAATTTTCCATCTGGCAGCAGTATCATAAGCTCCTCGTCTGGATTCTCACCTGAGGCGGCTCGTAGGGCACCAGCACGCTCTGCCTCCCGGTAATGGAATCCTCCACGTACTGGGCGTGGCTATTACCCTCCACGCGGATCAGGTGACTCGGAGGTGCAATCTGACCTGGTGCGGGATTACAGTGGCGGTCAATACGCGATGACGAATCGAAACAGTCAATCGAACCAAATCAAGTCAACCGACCGTCGTTGAACTCGCGGCTGAGCTCGTGGTTGGGGCATCGCTTTACCACCTCGGTCACGTGTTCCGCCTTCTTGTAGACGGGCATGGCGCGGATGACGGCGCCTTGCGGTGGGGTGGTCAGAACTTTGATCTGGATGGGACACGTCTTGGCGATCTGGCAGTACAGTTTCTTCAGTTCCGTGGAGTACTGTGAACGGAGAACGCACAAGAGCACACAATGAAGCAGAATAGAAAATCGAGACAGAAATGTTCGGCCTTTGGAGGTAGTATGAGAAAGTCTTGTCATGCCGGGTGGTGAAAAGCCGGCATGGTGTGTCTTTTAATTTTTCTGTCACTGTTCTGTATGTACAGCATCGCCATGGAATAGCGGCACATAGT
>NW_017836636.1:0-691 GCF_001891065.2 Hippocampus comes
CATTCATCCATGCATCCATTCTCTACCACTTATCCGAGGTTTGGTCACGGGGCAACTGCTTTCGCACGAAAGCCCAGAGTTCCCTCTCCCCAGCCACTTCAATTTTTTTCTTGTGAATTTTACATGGCAATCGGCAACATCTACCCCCCCAAAATTTTAAAAACAAGCAAAAAAAAAAACGCTTTTGAGGTCCATAGCATAAAATAAAAGGGAACAGCGGTTTACAATTTTGGATGAAGACAAAAATGAATCAATTGTCCAGCAATGAAAGATCTGTTTTCCTTGGGGCGCGGAAGCTATTCGCTCTACCGGAAACAATTCTTCCTCTTCTTTGTCTTCTTCGCTCATATTTCCAGCAGTGTAGATGCTTCTGCATTAGGTACAACTTGAAGAGAGAAAAAATATATATTTTTTTATTTTAAATCTCTGAATTCAGCTCTGCAACACTACCTTGATACAACTGGAAACACGGAACACATGCGTAAAAGAAGAGCAGCGCAAGGTGGGCGTTTATGAAAGTGCGCGCAGAAGCAGCCTTCGCTCAGGGCCCGTCTCCATGGAAACGAAGGACAGATTTGATGGTTGGAATCGAAGGCCATGTGAATTTGGGCATGCAGTCGAGTTGCGACAGAATTGACATCATCTGGCTGACAAATGTGGCCTTTGAAGGACCCAGCCTTGTGAATTTGGA
>NW_017836637.1:0-691 GCF_001891065.2 Hippocampus comes
ACTCGCAAGAAAAAGTGAGTTCTTGTCAGCTAGCGAGAAACCTGGGTCATTTTCAGCCAAGTCCCACTTTGGCGATCTCGGCTCGACTTCAGACATGATGGCCGCTGGAGATGGAATGTCAGATGTTCGAGTGAGCAAAAATATCCCCAAGATCCAGCTTGGAAACAAGAGCGCTGCTCCATTTGGAGACGATAAAAACACAAGGCATTATAAGAACCTGTCAAACGCCGCAGTTTCATCATCGGCTATTTGCTCATCTTCCCCGAGTGGCAGCAGATTCTCTACTGCCAGTGGGAGGAGCCTGTCTGTTTCTGATGAAGCAGTGATAAGAGCCAAATCTCTCTTCAATGACCTTGAGGGTGAAAACCAGAAGCTCCACCGCAACGCTAGTTTGCAACATGCCAAACGGGACGGTCCGCAAAATGTGGGACTCCAGACGGCCGACGGCGGAAGAGCTTCTATTGCGTCCGCTGCTCTCAAGAAGTCAAAATCCTTCTTCGCTGAGAGTCATGAAAGCACAAGTGATGCGGCCCGCGCATCCACAGCCAGCCGTTGTGGCTTTAGCACAGCCAGTGGCAAAAACGTTCTCGTGTCTGACCGCGCCGTGGCAAGAGCAAAATCCCTGCTGGATGAAAGCGTCATGGACAAAGATGCTGGCTTCCGGTTCTCCGTGGCGGAAAAGAAAGCAAAT
>NW_017836638.1:0-680 GCF_001891065.2 Hippocampus comes
ACACACACACACACACACACACACACAATGGGAACAGGAAACACAATGTTAGACACAAAGAAGTTTCTGTTGAAAATACACACACGCACACACACACCAGCTTCCATCGTGATAACAACAATTGTATTCATCCATCCATTTTCTCTAGCGCTTGTCCTCATTAGGATCACTGCAGCCTATCCCAGCTGATTTTGCACAAGAGGCGGAGTTCACGCTGGAATGGTCGCCAGCCAATGAGGGGCAGATACAGACACACAATGGAATGGTCGCCAGTCAATGTCAGAGCACATGGGGAAAAAAAAATGATGGATTGGGTGCCGCTCAATGTGAGGGCACATGAAGGAAAAACATAAGGGCATCTATTGCAGGTGACAAGCTGAAATATGTCACAATTTGGTCAATTCCACTTTTTTCCCCCACAAATCTAAGCAGTTGGTCAGTCCACATGTGTACAAATTTCTGACCAACCTCAAGTGTTGAAAATGGGTCGCACACAGAAAGGTCGGAGAACCTCAGAACTGTGAGGTAACTACTAGTCCACCAGGCTCTATCGCTTTCCGTTGACTGCAAGGCTCGAAACCACCAGTCATTAAGACAAAATTTGCATTTTGAACCTCATCAAAACATAAACATTGTGATAGCAAAAATGAGAATCGATCGCGGTCCCAAAAAGGATCCAC
>NW_017836639.1:0-691 GCF_001891065.2 Hippocampus comes
CGGATTATGGTCGAAAACCGAGGCATGACTGTACTTACAACCACAATTGGTAGACCTACTGTTGGCCCTAATTCAGGTATTTTCTTCACGACTAAAAGTTTCAACAGTAAGTAACAGGGTTAAAGTTTTTTGCCATTCTCATCGAAATCCATCTGAATGATGATCTCTGGTCACCTGTTTCTGATTCAGATCTGCTATTTGCATGCTCCACTGCGTTAATCATATCAACCGTGTTATGGCCCTATGACAGATGGAGATCATTGTAGGCATCATGTGATTTATCAAGATGGTGTTCATTATTTTATTTAGCACATTATATGTGATAGTTTCAACACTGTTATTAAAGCAATATCTTAATAGTTTAGAGTTCTCCCTTCGCAGATGAGCTCTAGTAAGACTCTGTCATTTGAAAGTGCTATACAACAACATCCCGTCACCTTTATGTCAAGACAGAGCATGCACAGACTGGATAGTTTGGCTATTTTGATTGTACTGTTTACATGACGCTCGTTTGGATTGACAAAACGAATATACCACCACTGTGAATGCGAGTGAAATTCCATTTGGATTTGGCCTTTTTATTTCGATTGAGGTGGTTATATGGAGCATTTTAATTCCATTTGGTCATTCGGATTCATTTTAATCAAGCAGAGGTGGCATGAAGTCAGTACTGGCGGACGTTTCATCTGCC
>NW_017836640.1:0-691 GCF_001891065.2 Hippocampus comes
GTTCATATTGTAGCTGTGATGCTTTGTACGGTTCTTTATGGATTTATTGACACAGCAATCAACTCAGTGATTACATTCCAAGCTGTATTAAGGCAAGAATCTTTCCACTGAAAGACTTGATAGCTCTCCTGACATAGATAAATATGCAAAAATACATAGCTTACATTTTACAGGACATGGTGAACAAAATAAAAAAAAATTCAGCGCGGGGAAGGGGTGATTCAATTCAGTGCAAAAATACTCCCGCACTGCTGTGTCATATTGAGGGTGTAATGATATTGAAATGAATATAAAAGCATGTGACTGGACCCCCACCCCAGCCCACCCCACCTCATCCATCCCCTTTCATGCACACCGGCTATTGTGATCCTGCCCCAGAAGCCGTGAAATGAGATTATTATGAGTAAAAGGTAGATTCCTCTCCCCCGTTATGAGCCCGGCTTGAAAAACTCAGGGTATAAACCACTTGGTGTTAGCTAAGCACAGGTTGATGCCGGACTGAGCACGTACGGTTCTGCGCTCACATCTTCCACGTCATCACGCGTCGCAGGTCTGCCGGAGCCTGAAGAAGAGTACATGATCGGGTCAGACGTCAAGGTGAAGTCAAGTCTCCGCCATCTGCGCCCCTCCTGTCACAAGAGATTCCAGGTTAAGCAGAACATTCGGCAAGCGCTTTCAACGATTGCATTCC
>NW_017836641.1:0-691 GCF_001891065.2 Hippocampus comes
CCCCCCCTGAGTTGGGGAGAGGGAGGGCTGCCTCAGCGGATCAGCGCCAGTCGAAGACCAGGCGCCGCGCCGGCCGCACCGACCGGTCCCTCCGCTTGGCCCTCGCTCGCCCTCGTCTACCATCCCGCCTCGCCATGATGATGTACTTTTGGGTGAGTGATGAGGCCTCGCAACGAGAGCGGGAAAACTTCCTGGCATGCTGTGTTGGCTATTTTGGCGTAGGATGAAGAGGATGATGATGATGATGATGATAAGGGAGAATTGTTTCGCTAGTTCGGTGGTTCCTTGTCTTGAATTTGTTTTGAATCGTTTTTCAAAGCATCGTTTGACGTCGCCACTCAGCTGCAACGCTTTCCGACTGCGGCAGTAGTTTCTTATACGTCGAGGGGGATAGCGTGGGGGCGCCATTTTGGCATAGTGGGAGACTTGAAGTAAGATCAAAATCATTTCCAAGAAGTAGTTGACCGATTCAGTCACCTTGTGTGACAGAATCCCAAATTGGATTTGCCATTTTCCCGCAGTGTAACACTTTCTTTTGACAGAATTTTGAATCTTTCCTCTGGCCGTTGGTGTCCCTAAAAAAGTGCTGCGGTGGCTGAACTTTTAGGCCTCCACCAAGGCTCATTTGGCTTGATCCACTTTGGCAAAGTCACAACAATTGAGACCTTGTACCATAATGTTCCCAAGATGC
>NW_017836642.1:0-691 GCF_001891065.2 Hippocampus comes
GTGACACGTTTCCTTTGGATGGCTTCTTCCTTCTCTTTTGGTTTGTTTTCTGATCTGACCTTATTTGTCCCGGTCACCTTTTGTCATTGTGCGTTAGACATTTGTTTGTTGTGTTTAATGAAGCTCTGGTCGCTTGATCAACCTTTGTTGTTTCCTTTTAGAGCTCTTGATCGTCCACCTCAGCACATCTCCTTTTTGTGCCCTTTCCATTATTTCTATTGGAGATATATTGTTACAAACAAATGAAATGCAGAACAGCATGTGTTTGACTTTGGTTTTATGGGACTCGGCGATCGTGATCGAATTGCAGGAAGTCTATTGTCATGCACTTAATGAGTGCTCTGAATCAGGAAATGTGCAAATGGTCAACACGCTGAGCCCGCATGTTGCTTCAAGGGAAATGCTGCGGAGAAGGGAGGATTGAAATGTGCGGAGACACTTGGCTGGAGATGTGCTTTCCTGCAAAGCTGCAAAATCTCAACTTGTAATTAAAGTGTGGCCAAATTACACTTACGTGTGCCTACCAAACATGCTGTTAAAAAGACGTGAATGATACGGATAGGAATTCATAAACGAGAGGTAAAAGTGTGTCCGATGTGGGCTCTAAAAATGCTTGGTTAGGTCCATCACTGTGTGATAGGGGGGGTTATGCTTATTAAATATGCATCTAGCTAAAAAAAAAAAAAAAAAA
>NW_017836643.1:0-691 GCF_001891065.2 Hippocampus comes
TGAGGGGGAGCTGTGCCGTTGTGGGTGTGGTCAATGTTACCTTCGGTCACGGTTAATCAAAGTGGCGCCCTTTAAATGTGATGCGCTAGTGGCGCACTAGTGTCAATATGGCTGCCATGAAGTGGACACTTGGGAACCACCCCCACAAAACAAGCCCCGAGGGTTTAATGCCTGATGTTCACAAATCTGATGCCCATCAAATGTCTCGGAATCTGTCTGCCTATCCCCCGATCAAACTCACTAAAATCGCTTTTGACCAACTGCGCCAGTAGTTCGAAGTGGTTTGAGACAACTTCCTGCCACCAAATGATCACCCGCACACACTCTTCTTACGAGGAAACGCTCCAGCACGGCAGTTACCTGTCTGCCAAATCATCAAACCCACGTAAAATGCCTTGCGCTGATATGAAATCAGGATCCACCAGCATCTGCGCCACGGCGCAGGTACGCTGTCTACAAAAATAGATCCCTGAGAGAGAATAGAGAAACGTAATACCACACACTGCCCTTGCACTTGGTATATCACGCACCCCGACCCCAGTTTGGGATTTCTTGCTCGAGCATTCTTTTAAACTTCCTCTCTTGTGAGTTGGAGGGTGCACTCGGCGGCTCTTGTTCAACTTGGATAATAGATTTATCAAACTCCGACAAAACCACTTGGGGTGTTCTTTGAATGGGGGGGGAGGGGGGG
>NW_017836644.1:0-691 GCF_001891065.2 Hippocampus comes
TTCGTCGACACTCTGCAGACTTGTTTTGAAACGTCCTCTCGGACTAAAATCGCTCATTTTCTTGGAAAAGCAGGCACACATTTCAAACTTACCGCTCTCCGTACTCTCGGGCGCCCCTCTTTGCTCATCGAGACGCAAGTCACTCAACAGATGCTCCAAGATCTTCAGTGGCGTCCCAGACACCACCACATACCTGTAAGACCAAAACGGATAAGAACCCTCCTCGCTCGAGCGCCAGCCGCTTCGGTCGCTCCATCCCCCGTCCACGTCAGTCTCGTCGTCGTCAATGTAACGAAAATGGGGAACGTCGAATGCGCAGGCGACGGCCTCATGATTGCCGGCTTCTTCTTCTTCGTCGTCGTCGTCATCGCTGTCATCTTCGTCCAAGTCTTCCTCTGCTTTGGCAAGAGTCGCTCGCTTGGTGGTCATCCTCGTGAACGGACACCGGAGGAGTTTGTGTGGTCATCTAAGTTTTGCGCAGCCGCGGGCGAGAGCTCGAATGTGAGGAAGGAAAAAAAAAAACCTCTCCTTGTGCCTCTTGTCATCTAAAGATTGAGCGCATACTTTCAAAGCAATTGGGAGGGAACTGTTGCTAAACACGCACACACCCACTTACTAACCTGCGTCTGTTAATAACACTCGCTGGGTTGTGCATTTAGGCTGAGCATAGACCCCAAAAGAAAAAAAAAAA
>NW_017836645.1:0-691 GCF_001891065.2 Hippocampus comes
TTAGATCTACTTTTCGTCACCAAATTGCAAGATGCGCCAGGGGTGTGGCAGCCGCGTCAGCCGTAACGCCCAGCGACATGTAGCGCCTCAACCAAAATCGCAAACACACCAAAGCTACAACTTGCTCTGGCAGGAAAATGAAGATGCACACGTTTTTACGCCAACCGCAGTCTACTTTCTGTCACCAAATTGCCAGACGCGCCAAAGGTGAGGCAAACATTCCAAACGTGGTACACAAAACGAGGATGCGCCCGTTTTTATGCCAAGCGCACGGCCGCGGCTTTCGAAAATAGGGCCCCAAGGGTCCACTTCAATCTACGCAATAACATGACCTGGATGCGACATGAATATAAAACACGGATTTTAGCAAACACATTTGTTTCTGTTTTTCATATTGTAACAATAACTTCAATATGACTTGGCAATTGTGCTTATTAGGCTACTTGGAAATGCCTTCCGAATTAATAATGATGAAAGTAATATGCCCCTGCCGGAAACAGCTCGCACAGTACAGTTCTGTTCCTGGGGAAAAGTGGAATTTTGAATGCAATATTGAATACACACTATTATTTACCATTGGGAAAACATAACATAGTGACAACCTTTTTTTCAGAATTTGACTTCTGTACCATGTTATGTGCCTTAACCCTTTTATACACCCTGTAACCTGATAACATGATGAGCTGTCCAC
>NW_017836646.1:0-692 GCF_001891065.2 Hippocampus comes
GGTGCCTTTGTTCTAGCAGAAGCGATCTCCATTGTTGTCATCGTAGCTTTTGTTCATCGTTCCGTAAAGTAAAAACCATGCCCGGAATTGGCCAGAAACGCAGACCAAGCGGCGCCCTGTCGTGTCCGAGCCGATATGGACGGTAGCGACACACTCCGACTTTGGGAGTGATACTGCAACACATTTTTAAAACAACGCGTTTGGGCAAACTGTACGCGGTCGCCGCCCACACAAGTATAAAGGCCTTTCGAGGCGGCAAACCGACCGCTTCCGGGCTTCCGGTATTAGGCGTACCTCCTTCTTGTCGCCACTCTGCTCGGTGATGAGCTGGTCAAAGACGGCGCCAAACTCCTCGTGGATCTTCTGCATCTCGTTAATGTGGCTGGCCACTTTGTTCATGGCCTTCATGGCGACTGCGGCGACGGCGGAGGCTAGTTAGCGCAACGTCTGGATTTTCTCAAAAAAGCGACGGGTCCAGGCGGGGGCGGCGGCTCTCACCATCCAGGTGGTAATGCTCTTCGCTGTCCGGGTCGGTGAGCGAGTAGAGCTCCCTGAGCAGCAGAGGGTACTTGAGGACTCTCTGGATGGGCTTGATCAGATACGACTCCAGCGTGGACGAATGCTGCTGCTTGGGGTTGCGCTCGTCCAGGAAGGCTTTGAAGTCGGGGTCGCTTTTGGCTGCAAAGATCATA
>NW_017836647.1:0-692 GCF_001891065.2 Hippocampus comes
TTTCACAGAGACTTCCGGTGAATCCTTTGGCGCAGCGACACCTGTTGAGGCCTTCGCACACGCCGCCGTTTTTACAGGGCTTCTGACACTGAACGGGCTCTGAATGAGAGCAATTAAAGTGGAGATATATCAATGTTAGTGTAAATGAGAACGCCAGAATGGCTCTGTCTGACAACTATTTTACACAAAGTGACATGATGTCTGATTCCAGGACATGCACAGTCATGGTAATATCCCAATTTAGGGATTTTGGTACAAAATCTGGAAAAAAAAACTTTATAAGGACGGGCAAAACAAGTACAGTACATGTACAAAACTTGGCAGAATCTTACCTATCTGGCAACGAGCTCCTTGCCAACCGCCAACACACGTGCACTTATTGACGTCAACACATCGGCCACCATTTTGGCAGGCGGGTGTGCACAAGGCTATAAAAAAACACACCAACACTGCGTTGTTGCTAAAGAAGCAGTGAGCCGCCGGGTGTAACTGACCATGCAAGGTTGTACTACTGGGTGACTCACGCAAAAGGCACTGGGAACCTGTGTAGTCTGAGGGACATTGGCAGGTATCGGGAGCCACACAGCGACCGCCGTTAGCGCACGGCAGCTCACACACAGCTGAGAGGCAGGGTGAGATACATAGGAAACATAGTTTCAAAACAGAATGAATTGAAAAAGGCACTTGAACCA
>NW_017836648.1:0-692 GCF_001891065.2 Hippocampus comes
AAATAGTAAACCAAGCCACCACAAAAAGGGTTGGAAGTCCACCAAAATCTTTAGATGAAATCAATCCAAAAAATAAAAATAAATTGGAATGGACACCAAGAAATCATTTGCAAACATGGTATAGACAAGAAGAAACTGGCCTCCTAGGCATGCTCAGGCGCTTCCTTCTACACAAACCAAGTCAGCGGTTCTCAAATCTTTGGGTCCGCTGGCTCCTTACGGGGGAAAAAAAAATTATTCATGTCAAAATTTAACAAGGGAGGAAAGTCAAATGAAAACATTGGTCTCATAATATGCTTTTACGGTCAAGAAAAATACAAAAAGCTCAAAATCCAACTTGCAGGTGTCTGGGTAGGATTCAGCGCGCTCACCCAGTAAAGCTGTTCCAAATTTCAATATACTTTTGTGTCATGTATCGAAAAGCGTACGGTATATCCCCTCTCAGTTGTGTGTCCACATTTGAAATAAAACGCTGTCTGTGACGCCGTTTCGAGACACAAGTGAAACGTCACATCTGATGTTCCAAATCTCGATCCCACTGAGCAGCTGTGCGGTTTTGTCATCAACGTGGCCCATTTACTCTGAGCTGTACATGATTGAAACATCTAATTTCCTGCAGCTGCTTGGCACACAACTGCGAAAACGAGTATAGAGAGTAATAGTCGAAAATGAACGCCGAAAACTTTTTTTTT
>NW_017836649.1:0-692 GCF_001891065.2 Hippocampus comes
CCCCCCCCCCCTCACCCCCCCTTCTCTGCCCAATGCCTCCTCCATCATCGTCCGTGGCCATCTTCCATGTTACGTGTTGACGAGTGACGGGGGGTCAAGATGAGAAAATGGAGGTCAGAAGACAAGCAAAACTCGCCTTACTACGAGCCGCTCCGAGCCCACCAGAGGCCCTGGCTCCCTTTCGCACCCGCTTCACTTTTGGATGCAGCCCTAAAATGGCGGTAAATAATCATATTTTGCAAAAAGAAAACTGTACATGAAGCCGGAGGAGATCCACACACACCTACTGCAGCTTCTGTTTGCTGAGGAAAATTGACCGAGTGTAACGAACGTAAGGGGCAGTCGGACCACGTAGTTCCTCCCTGTCAATCAACCATAGCTGTTTTTCTTTGAGATACGTGGCTAATCGTGTGCGGCAAATCGTCTCAAATGTTTTACAGATCTCCAACTATAACTTAAATCCACTTTCAAACGATGACGATAATTTAAAGAACAGAAAAGATGAACTTCTTTGGAGGGTGCACCGAAGGTAAAAAGCAAATACAATTAATGTGCACCAACTTGTACGTCCTACGAAATCCCCCGATGAGTGCTTTCCAGATCTGGACATTATGTCATGGTAGGTTGAAGATATATTTTCAACCTACCATGACATAATGTCGTCGTACAACGAAAAGTCTGCAAAAGGGTGC
>NW_017836650.1:0-692 GCF_001891065.2 Hippocampus comes
AGTGAGAGAAACAAATGTACAGTCATCAAGAAATAATCACATGTAACTGCAACGGCAGCTTCTTCTAAGGAATTCCTGCTGATATGAACGTGCATTATGTTCTTCCTGCAGTCAGCTCAGAATGTTTTCTTTTTTTGGGGGTGGGGGGGTGGTCCCTGCAGCGCCACTCTCCTGCAGCACACAATGTCTTTGATGGATGTGCTCTATGACTACAAGTAACGATTTTTGATTTGTCTTTGTGCAGTTGTTTCAGGTGGGAAGGAGCTTTATATTGGCAGGGCAGTGCAGAAAGCCTACCTGGAGGTGACTGAGGAGGGAGCAGAGGGAGCTGTCGGATCAGGTAGACTATCTTTGCAGTTTAGCCCGCACTGGTACTATTAAGAATTGTAAATACTGATGGGGTTTGCAGAAGTGGGCCATGTTTAAAAAAAACGTTGCCGCTACATCATTCCTCATCCGTCAGCGGCCTAGTCACCTGTCCGTCATCGTCAGTCTCAGTTTTTTTTTCCAAGCTGAACCAAATTGTAATTGTCCGTCATGTTATTTTAACCACGCTTCAATCATCGCTTTCTGTAAATGTCAACGGTCCGTCTAATGTCAGTCCATCATAATCCAACAGATGCAAAGTCTGAGATTAAAATGGTAAATGGAGTGCACTCTCTGTGCATATATATATATATATATATATATAT
>NW_017836651.1:0-692 GCF_001891065.2 Hippocampus comes
TTTTTTCCAAGAAGAAACAGGCGTAACTTGACCAATAGTTGACCAAAGTTCTTCTCGTTTTAAAATGATATGTAATCAAATGTTAATTGCATCTAGTCAGGGAGGTCTTGTTCAATCAACAGTTCAGTTAATTCCAGATTATTTTTAAGTAGATTTTGAAAGCAGTACAGAGAATGGATATGGATGGATGGATGTTAAAAGGGCTTATAAAACAAAAGACCGGAACTCACGCAACATTTCTGTTTCTGCATCTTACTACGCCCAGGAAACAGTTCCCAAGTGATATTGGAGTCTTGCGCAGCCATCCTCTCCGGTGGACGTGATTCTGAAGCTCGACTTGCACGCACTGACTCCCCCCTCGACCAAGGGCGAGTTTCTGTCGTTTAACGTTTGTTTTGTGACACACTTCACCTTGCTCTTCGTCCTTCGTGAAATACTTAACGATGCTTTAATCACGAAAAGTACCAAGGCATGACGTTTTGAAGTATGAAACGAGTGTAACATAATTAGACTGAATGAAAGCATGCGAGGTGCAGACGCAGTGGCTTTCGCTGAAGCGACGTTGTGGTGTCATGGACGTCACAAAGCACAACCAGAAGGTTTTGATACGGTCAAATTGTAATCAACGCTTATATGTGCAAGGTTGAAACGGATTTCACCGACGAATGTTTGGGTGGTCAGGACAACAACTA
>NW_017836652.1:0-692 GCF_001891065.2 Hippocampus comes
CATTGGGCGGTGGTTGCTTTTTGGTCCTGTACCAGACGTTTGCGTTTGATCAATGTTGTTTCTTAACAATCAGCTTTGTATTTCTTTGTTCATTTTATTTCCAACTCAACAGTCCACATAAAAATCTTTTCTCAACATTCCTCGTGACTTCACTCCTACAGCTGTCCATCGTGCATGTCATTACGTGGGCGCCACCCAGTGTTCAGATGGAGACACCACAGTTGAATTAAACAGTGGCAAACCTTAAAACTGATAAAAATGATAGCCATCCCTAATCCTAAATGTTGCTCGAAAGTGTGTTGTATGGAAAATCATTTCTTGAAAATAAGTTGTACAACCACCTAGTTTGATTGGGACTTTTTGTGGCCCACGAGATATTTGTTGAATTGTATTTCATTTAAAAAAAATCATTTAGTTATGTGTTCTACAGAGGTGAAAATTAATCTTCCATAAGAATACATATTTTTATTATACGTAATGTAATTAATAATTTATTAATTTTGAGTATTGTTTTGAATCAGGGACAGTGATGGTTCTGGCAGGGCCACCACAAGTCATTGTCAGACCATCTGAAACCTTCTGAAACATTGATTTATTTTTCGCATGCAACACTTTGTTTTTTTCTTTTGTAACCCCCGCACCCCCAATTTTGCTGCTTTAGACTGCAAATTTCCCCAGTGTGGGACAAATAA
>NW_017836653.1:0-692 GCF_001891065.2 Hippocampus comes
CTTTCTGCCTAATGCCGCCGTGGGCCCTTCTGGGTTATCACTGCCTGCCCACAAGCAAAAACCGGGCGAGGAGGATGACTGAGGATGAGTGGTCGGCCGCTATAAGCAGACGCTCCACCCTAAAGAGGAACAGCACGGCAGCCCCGGCGGACATCTGTTTGCACAGGTGTGCTTACGCGATGTGATTAAGCTCGGCACTGCACACACATTACCCGAGCGACGGCGCGCGGCTACGCCAAACCAACCCTGGAGGGGTGGCGAGGGTTGGAGGCTGACATTTGGAGAGGTTCGGGCACAGATGGAACTGATTGGAATTTGAGGACGGAGCAAGCGGAGGAGAAAATGAAGGGGGGAAAAAGTTTGCAGGGAAAAGCACGGGACCATTACGAGCACATGCAGATGCTTCTCCTTTGATCCTCAAAAGACCGACAGAAAGCCTCATACATGTTTTAGAACGGCAGCGTGTATATTTGCAAAAGGACAACATGGGAGAACAGTGGCTGCTCTCGAGCCATTCATCGCTACAGCCGCCTATGGAATCGAATAAAACCGCACAATTAGCGGAAAAACCGCAACAGCTCTCCTTAAAATGTTTGGAATTCCCGACGGCGTGACCTAGTGCCCCAACTTACAGGTTTTTTGACTTGTGAGTGGTAGCTTGGTCATTTTTTGCTGTTTTTTTTTGGGGGGGG
>NW_017836654.1:0-692 GCF_001891065.2 Hippocampus comes
CTTTTTTTTTTTTTTTTTTTTTTTAAATGACGGCTTTGGTGTATTGAAGCCTTGTAACATCTGCACACAGAGGCAACTACTTTATTTCTGCAAAAGCATCCTAATTAGTCGTCGACTGGCACTTGAATGACTTGTCGGTACCCAAAGCTGACGGCATGCAAATGAAGTCCCGTTCCCTGTCGCAATTCTGCAACAATGAGTCATCGCTTGATGTGGTGCAAACAAACCCTTGGTGTGTGCGTGATGTGCGTGCGTATCAGTGGGTCTTCAGAGGAAGACAAGGACCAAGGTTTAATCTTTAAATTAGTGGAGCTGAACGAGTTATTTAGGAACTAATGTGCTAAATTGTGACTGATTGCATGAAATAATAGAAATGCTCGAAATCTATTCTCTGTACTCTACTTGCTGTTTTGCAGTGCAGCTCATCTTACTGTACTAGTGCACTTTGCACTTACCGTTGCGGTCTTTTATTCATTTAGTCCATCTGGGTCCTTTAACTCTCTCCCCATGTTGGGCATAAACAAACATTTCAAGTTCAGAGACACCCTGAGGAAATTGAATGCGTTGATGCAGCTGATGGCTTCTAGCGAGACAGCCAGCGGAACGGTTCAATCTGAGGTCTCCTCCGCAGATATTGCAGATCTTCTTATCATTGCAGTTTGTCACCTAATTCATCATCCTAAGCCTTACGT
>NW_017836656.1:0-692 GCF_001891065.2 Hippocampus comes
CCCCCCCTTTCAATTTTAGCTCCACAAGGCCACTACGTTCCAAGAGCACTTCTTTGCTCACCTCGAGGACAAAGAACATTCTATGTGAAAAGTGGAGAAATAAATTAAAAGTACATTACTACACCATGGACCCACTCTTGGAAAGTGTCCTGAACTGTAAATAAAAGTCATTTAAATGTTGGGCTTGCTCATTGCGCACTCGATAAATTCCACCGTTTATAAAAGTAGGCAGTGCGCGACGACAACTACCAAAGCAGATGTGCCACATTCTATGTTCTCATTTGTTTCTGACGTTTTCTTACAAAGATGAACTCACCATCACTGCCCGCCTGTCCTTTTACACCAAGATGTTATTGAAGAAAAGACTTGGGGCGCTGGGTGGGGTTTTTGGTTCTTCATGAAGAGTAGAGAGTAACTATTGAAATTTGTCGCGGCTATGTGAAATTAAACAGACTATGATGACATTTTCCAAGAATCGCTATCAACTGGCACGTTTACATTTGATGCCATAAAACATACAACATACAGGCAGGCGCAAAACTCAGCCACACTTGAATGTCAGAGTCCAGTCTTAGAATCCTATGTCAGCACCACTTCACGCTCTGTCTCGTGTTTATCTTCATCTCGGGCCCCGTCACCACTCTCATGCAAGTTCCTGTTTCTCCCAGGCCCGTTGCTAGCACTGCATTGCA
>NW_017836657.1:0-692 GCF_001891065.2 Hippocampus comes
TCAGATGCACTGGTTTTGGATGCTAATGTTTTCAAACAGCGCCTGTTACGAAAACCTGTCATCCACCTGTCATGTACAGTGATTCCCAAAAGTGCAGTATATGCACCACTAGCGGTGTGTGGTGACTTCAAGTTTTTATTTTATATTTTTCATCCAGTTTTTAATCTGATTTGTTCAGTGCAGTTCGGTTGGAATGCACATCGATGTGCAATACATTTTCATTGAATTGTTTAAAATTGAAATGCCCCGAATCCCCCCCTAAAAATGGCATCTTCAAACCAAAGTGGCCGGCTGACTGTGCGTCAGGGGATTTCGATGAAATGACCCTTGAATTTGGGCTAATCGCATTCTTTCGGAAGAGCAACAATCCGGAGCAAACACAATCGCGATTCGTTGGAAGTCGTTACCTCCGCATACAGTCCAGGGCGCGGATGAAGAAGTCCTTGCTGAGCTGGTGTTCGTCACGCAGCAGGGCGCACTGCTCCAGCGTGACGGACATGGACGTACGGTCTTTGGCACTTTTGCAGCTGGTGAATCTGATTCCGTTCAGACGTCGGCAAACCTGGACAGGTGGGTTTAATAATTAATCTAGGACTGGGGGAAAGAATTGAGTACAAGGGGCTACATTTAATTTTTAAATTGGACTGGCAAAGCACGGTTTTTAACTGAAGCTCCTCAATTCATGTCAACAT
>NW_017836658.1:0-692 GCF_001891065.2 Hippocampus comes
TTGCCGGTTTTGTTTGTACCTCTGTCAGGGTCGGTCCAAGACTCCAGAGGGCCCCTAACGCCATCCCTCCCGTGCGCGCGGGAGTGGTCAGAAGGGCAAGTTATTGGCGAAGGGCAAGTTGTTGGCGAGCGGTATTTTCTTCTTGAGGGCGAGGGCGGCGTTGACCTGCTGCGCCGACAGCAGCGCGTGCCACTGCGCCACGGGCCGGCGCGGGTTAGCCAGCATGTCGGCCCAGTGCCTCAGCTGGTTGCCCGCGGCGTCGCAGCCCAGGAAGATCTTGCCCGTTGAGTCGTTGGGTGTCATGGGGTCGTGGTCCCACACCGAGATCACCATGTTGACACGCTGGCCACACGCAGAAACATACATGGTCAACGCGTTTATGTCTGCGGGCGGCACGTGGGCGCCGGCGCCCCCTACCTGAATTTGCTCCATGGTGACTTTGAAGGAAAAGGCCTCATTGTAGTACGGGTTGAGCGTGTTTTTCTTGATGGACGTCTTCTTCTTCTTCCACTTGCGCTTGTCCAGAGCCAGCTGCACCTTCACGTAGGGATCTCAACGACGACGACAACAACGAGCCACTTTCAGCACTGAGGTGCCGATGAGGACAATGTGTCCGCGGTCCTTAGCATTGTTCACAATCACTTTATTCAGAGAATAGCATCGTCCAAGTTAGTTGACATCTGGAGTTGCCC
>NW_017836659.1:0-692 GCF_001891065.2 Hippocampus comes
TTTTTTTTTTTTAATAAATGATGTCGTGGAGTTCATTCGGGGTCAAGAGCGCGCGGTGATTCACGCTCACCTTTTTTGCCTTAACGGCTTTAAGCTTGAAGTGCATCTTTTGTGCTGGGACGTGTCAGATCATCCCCACAAAGGGGCCTTTGTGGACACTGACACACGCGTGCAGCGAAACGCTGGCTACACCTGAATTTGAACACTTGCAGGTCAAGTTTGCTCACTGCTGAGAAAATAAATAGATCTCCTCCCTCCTTTATCTTTGTTGTCCGCGTACTATTTTGAGAAGCTAATTACATGTCGTCGTTGCCTACATATCTATCATCGCTCTCCTTTGTCTCACTTTTCTGGAGAAACTCCTCCCTCTCTTCCTTGTTATGTATGTCAGGGAGCGCATGTTCCTCGGTTGGGTGTCAGCGGATGACTGACAAGACCTGCTCCGCTCTTCTTGGACGGCTGTCACACTCTCAGCCACCGGGGATGCAAATGAGCAGATGCCAGAGGTGCCGGTGACAGCTCACCTCTCGCTTTCTGTAGAGATTCCAAATGACTGGCTCGGTTCAGCCAGCTAACGCTAATTATGTGCTTCAAGTTTTGCGGGTGCAAACATCCATCCGCGGTGCAGTGTGACTCAAATGTTGGAGCGTGAGGCTTGCAGGCAAGGAGCGGGGTGTCCGAGTTGATATAAG
>NW_017836660.1:0-692 GCF_001891065.2 Hippocampus comes
TGCACACTCCAATAACCTAAGGCTGCAGAGCTCTGCATTACGAAGATGCACTCTTCCAATGCAGCTCACCAGCAGATTATAAAAGGCTGCGTGTGTGGGAGAGAAGCTGGGGGGAGGGTGTTGTGTGTTGGTGACTGGCATTTCAAACATCCTTCCTGCACAAAATAACATCCTGGGGAAGATAATCCACAAGCGTGTGACCATTTATTCAGGCTCACGTTTCCACAGATTACGAGAGGCATTGAGCTTTCGCCATCAGGCACCGGCGGCCAATGCGAGAGGGATAGCGTATCCTGCTTTTAGACCCACCGACAGCAACAACACAACGTTTTCAGCATCGAGGTCTGACATTCAGCCTTTTGAGTCAGGCCGCCATGAGTCAAGTTGTGGTGGCCCTGTCAGAACCGGAATTGGCATTATAGAAACAAATAAAAACAAATGATTACAAATATCACACAGCATTTGCTACATGAGCTTCAACGAGCCCAGCCGTGTGCCGTATGCTGACAAGTGTAACGATACAGCGCTGTACACCATGAATCAAGTTCTCGTTAGCACACAGTTTTTGTCCGTGCATTATTGATCTTAATAATCCGGCGATGAAGCTTTACTCCGTACCGCTGGCCTTTTCCTTCACCGCTATTCCGTGGTCCCGCTGCCACTGGTATGACTCTGTTAGTCACTGCCCGGCT
>NW_017836661.1:0-692 GCF_001891065.2 Hippocampus comes
CCAGGGGCGGCGCGAGGGCTTTGTGACAAAGCAAGGGTGACTCAGTGATGCCATTTTAAGGGCCTATTCCCCCGTTTGCTCCGATTCGAAAAGCTACTCCGCTTGCACATTTTTTTGGCCTGCGCCTCCGCACTCTGGGTGGAGGGATGTTGAAATGAAGACGACAAATCTGTCAATCTGTGCATTCTGCCAGACACTTAATCATCTTTCCACGATCATTCCACAAACCCACGCAGGCCCCTGTGTGCAAACTCCACACAGGGAGCCCGCCGAGGCTGGAATTGTGAGGTTGACACGCTAACCACCAGACCGCCGCCTTTGCCAATATTCCAATTTTCCAATTCATTAAAAAACACACGGCTGCTGATGATGATGTGCTGCTGCCCGGGGCCAAATGAATGAAGGTCACGCAGGTAGAATGTGCGGGTAAGTATGTGGAACATCAACACACTCGGACACACATACAGAGGAAGCCATGAAAGCCAGAGAGAGGTTCGAGCGCTGATTGGGCTAACACACTGAAGCGGAAAACACCTGCTGGCTTCTTCTTGGATGGCAGAAAGGTGTGCCTTCGCGCAAATGCGAGCCCCGCCCACACCTCACCATGTTTACAGAAAGACGGGTAGACAATACGGATAATAGCACAATAACAAAACCAGACTCTTTGCACATAACGGCATGATGTCATAACC
>NW_017836662.1:0-692 GCF_001891065.2 Hippocampus comes
ACCGACCGAACAACTAACTGAACAACCAACCAATGAAGAAGGCTAAGAGCAAAGCTAAATGCTAAAAGCTGAAAGCTCAGCTCAGCCTTTCTAAACCTCCACTCTGTAACAACTTTACAAACGACCAACCGACCACACAGATAACCATCCGACGAACTCGGCAAACAACCTACTCGTCAGCCAGACAACTAGCCGAAGTAACAACCACTGACTGACCAAACAACCTGATAACTAACGGACAACTGAACTTCGCAACAGTTTCATAACCAACCAACCAAACACCTGAACAACCAACACGAAAAAACTGGACTGTCAATCAACAAACGAGGGCCCAATCAACGAAACAACCAACCAAAGAATGAAAAAAATGAAATGACTAACCAATGAACTGTGGAAAATGGGGTTTACAGTAGTTCCCCCTTCACCCCCCCACCCAAAAAAAATTTTGATACAAACAGATGAACCCACAAATTCCCCACCGCACAAATATGTGGGGGGTCCTTTGTGCTGCAATTTTACGATTTTGCAATTAAAATCTTCTAATTTTATTTCATTAAAATTAAATATTATTTATTTATTGAAAATAAAATTAGAAGTCATTAAAATGACTTCTAATTTTCTTCTTTGATGCCAATAATACTCATTACTGATTGAATTTGGAATTAAATATTGACTTTTTTCTTTTTTTTTTT
>NW_017836663.1:0-692 GCF_001891065.2 Hippocampus comes
GAAGAACCATATCGAGAATATGCCGGTAAAAACACGGGACACTTACATATTTACAGAACGAGTCCGTAGTGCGGGGACGCCAATATTAAACCAGTTTACCATTTACGAGTGTCTACCTTGATCATTTTCTGAAGAGATCAGGGAGGAAAATTCGACACATAACCGGACATAAATGTTAATCCGATAATCATGCCTTTATTTGATTGCAAGGGAGTAAAAATGCTCAAACTTAGCTTGCTTGTCAGGACAATTTATTCAGGCGGGTGTAAAAAATGCCTCATACACCACACCACAGAATAATCACCCTGGAAAATCTTGAGGAGGATATAGCCCAAAATATTTGTTGTGTTTACTTGTCTTCCAGGAACCTTACGCTACGCCCCTCCAGAATACGTCTTCAAGCGGCCGTATAAGGCTGGGCCGGCCACCGTTTGGCAACTGGGTGCGCTGCTCTTCGAATTGCTGGACGGAACCGAACATTTTGACACACTTATGTTCCTTTTTAAGGGCCTCACGTTGAACCGGGTACTGTCTCAAGGTAAAAGCTATTTCTGCAGCTCTTAATAGACCTTTTAATGTTTCATTGTAAATTGTTTCAAACGGGGGACAGAACATTTTAGATTTCAACAGGTAAGTTGATTAAAAAAATAGATGTGGTGGAAACATGACAGTTGAGGGAAAGCTAATTGACT
>NW_017836664.1:0-692 GCF_001891065.2 Hippocampus comes
TCGTGTGAATTGACTGGTCCTCGCTGTTCCAAAAGTGACAACCATCCATATCACACCTCCACACTTCTCCCTCTACTAATGCAGCCTATTCCCCGTGGCCGCACCACGACAGAGGTAATGGCCGGAGGGGTGTGATGGAGGCAATGGGTCACAACATGTTAGCCACAAGGTTACAACAACTTTGGGACCGCGGGTGGGGAATGGAGGGGGGGTGTCTCCGTGTAATCGGGGGAGGGCAACAACCTAGTGGCAGAACATCAGCAAAAACAAGAGCCACTCGACAAAATCCGCCAAATCGGTCCGAAAGGGACTCCATGAGGGCGATATTGGAAGCCGGCATCCACAAGTGCTGACTCCGTAGCCAAAGAATACCAGAACTGGTCGATTCGGCATTGCTGTCTCATTTTCTGACAGTCGGGGAAATGCTGTCGATGTCCGCCGGCAAAACCGCTTTGGCGGTGGCCTAGCGGGATGGTCCTTGGAGCTTTCTGCACACACCTCCGTATGCTAATCAGGAGTACGTATTTGGGACAGTGGTGGCTGATCAATAGAAGGCGCTAGCTAGGGCGCCACACTGCCACGTTCATTGCTGTCCTCGATTCATGACGTATTTCCAGTATGGGAGTGCGGAAATCTTCACCCACTGACGACTGTAAAAAGTTGCCGTAGCCCTTCTTCAATGCAATAGATAG
>NW_017836665.1:0-692 GCF_001891065.2 Hippocampus comes
TTCTGGAACCTTTCCTGAATTTTTATTTGGGACGCCAACTATCAATTCAGTCTCAATTAAAAATGGGACATTTAGCAGTGCACACCGCATCACAGCCAAACAAATGCCAGGAGAGTTTGTTCTGCAAATTCCTAATGTGCAGAAAAGTGACACTGCGGTCTATTACTGTTTGAAAGTGACTCAGCATGAATTGATGTTTTTGAGTGGAACATTTCTTCAGGTCAAAGGTAAAGTAGGTAAGACGCTTTGGGATGAAATCTAATGTCTCATTTGTTCCATCTCTGTTCATAGACAATTACATGAACTCAGCTGCTGCCACTCAAGACTCGGGGTCTGATGAGAGCCGCTCAGGACCGTCCGTGACTTTACGGTGCTCGGTCCTCCGCCCCTTTGGGAATAAAACATGTACAGACGAACACAAAGTATACTGGTTCAGATCTGGTACAGACGAGGCACATCCCAGCTTCATTTACGCTCATGAAGAATGTCAAAAGGTCAAAAAAGACTCGGTGCAGAAATGCTTTTATGCATTCTCAAAAAACCTCAGCTCCTCTGATGCCGGAACGTACTCCTGTGCCGTGGCCGCATGTGGGGAGATTTTTATGGGACGCGCAAGAGAGTTCACCAAAAAAGGTAAACATTTCGTCTTCAGTATTATCAATTGTGTGCTTTCATGTGTCAATTATTTTTTT
>NW_017836666.1:0-692 GCF_001891065.2 Hippocampus comes
TGAACCATTCAAACTTTGGTAAAGCGACTGTCCGATTGTCAGCATCCGCTGCAGAGCCGGTTGAATGAATGCTTTCCTCTTGCTTTTTCCCCAGCTGCCTCTCATCCATGCCTCAGCCCTGAGAGGAGATGCGACTTTGTGTGTGACTGTTTGGATTGCGATGATGAACAAGACTGCGGTACGGTTCCTGTCCCCGAAATGACTCCTAAAGTAACAATATTGACGGAGTAAGTCTGTGTATTCCTTCCAAGGCTACAGCGGGAAGGGATTCCGGTGTGACTTTGAGGACTCAGGAATATGCGGATGGAAGGACCAGTCCTTGAATGCAGCATACAGGTGGGAACGACGTCAGAGAGGTGACACGCTGACGGGAAGCGGGCCGTCCTCTGACTTTACCACTGGAACTGCCTCGGGTATGGATGACATCAATGTCACTTCAAAAAAGCATCTGCAATAACACGGCGTTGTATGGGCTATCATAAATGTTTTGTGCGGGTGAACGATTTAATGTGCACTTTTCGTCCAGGTTGGTTTATGGGTGTGACAGAGGTCAAGTCCCAAGGTGTCAAAACCGCAGTCCTTGTGTCACCAAAGATGCAAGAGTCCTCGCCGACATGTCGCCTTCGTCTCAGATATTTCCTGTGGGATTCAGGTAAGCAAACGGTAGCTCTCTCAAAGCCGTCGACGTTTTC
>NW_017836667.1:0-692 GCF_001891065.2 Hippocampus comes
GCTAAGTCAGACTTCCTTGTCGTAATTCAATAATTCAAACAGCTCACGAGAATGACCGCAAACACAGCAAGCATTCAAAATGTATTGTCCAAAATATTATACACGGCTAGATTGTATAGGCGTGCCTAATATTACGGCGTGGACGTTGTAACGCTGTCAACATTGGTTTGTGGAGAGTTGATCTTGTGGTACTGAAAATGAGAAGACCATCTAGTGAATGATTACCCAGGTTGGAGATTAAACTGACCTCTAACCTCACGCCGACCCTTTAACCTGCCTCCTAACTGCCAATGAGCCTGTCCTCCGAAAGGCAAAGCCGATTCCCCAAACACGCCTGCCATTGAATGTAGGAATACTCATTACATCTGTATGCGCATTTATTTTCTCTGTGTGTAATTCATGGTTAACATTTACTCAGGTGGTGATTTACCAGATGACTCCTTCAAATGAGGCTTCCTCATTTGGATGCTCTGCACGCTTCTTAGGTACTTTTATGTTTAAAATGGATACGTGCGCGTTCACTGTGCATGTCTACGACGTCCTTTCACGGAGGAGTTTTGACCAGCTCCATGCCTATCCTTATGTCTGTATTATACTGCCCCCATGTGGTCAGGGCGGACACACCAGAAGGAGCAGCAAAATGTCCACTGAACTGAAGCAAATAATGTCCAGAAACATTTTTTTTTTTTTTT
>NW_017836668.1:0-692 GCF_001891065.2 Hippocampus comes
AAAAAAAAAAAATGGTACGTGAAGTTCCAGTCATTCCAGCTGGACATTGTGAAAATTCCACCAGGCTGCTGCAGGAACGCCGAGGAGAACGTCGACTTCCTGATGTACACGTGGGTCAAGGACCTCGAGGTCATGGCCGCGCGGAGAGACGGCAAAGGCAGCAGATGGCCTCCATTCATACGATATCCTCACCACAGCATTACTCGTACTGTATCTTCTGCTCATATATTTCTATGAATAACACTTGTAAAAATCACATTTTTCTAATTTTACCATTTTTGATTCTGCTTCGGTGCAATACGTGTGAATGTTTCCCACGCTGAGACAGCGACGCTCGAAGTCCTGGTTTCAAAAAGTCATTGATGATTTCAAATTTTAGGCATGCATACTAAAGCCAATCAAGAGACAAATAGATTCATTTCATGGCAGTCCAGAGAAAATGCCATCAGAAAAACACATTTCTTCAGCTTGAACAGTGCTAATGACTTCAATTCTGCCACAGCTTAGTTGTTAGAACACATTAAGAAACGGGCTTTCACTTGTATAGCGCTTTTCCACTGACATGGTGCTCAAAACACTTCCACACTGACACCTCATCCACTTACTGATGACAGCATCAGGAGCAACTCGGTGGTCAGTGTCTCACTCAAGGAAACATTGACATGCTCGCAGGGGCCGGGCATGGAACCCAC
>NW_017836669.1:0-693 GCF_001891065.2 Hippocampus comes
AGCGCAAAAAAAAAAAAAAAAAAAAGGTTGGGGGTCTTGAAGGCAGGAGCCCCCCCTGCTGTGTTACGTATTACTGCGACGGCCATAATGACCGTGGGCTCCCTGGTCCTTGAAATGGGACATTAAGACAGAATCATCCCAGGTTAGTTGGGGCGACAGCAAGGTGTTCGATTTGCTCGCACACAAGCACGGTAGGAGCGAGACCGGATGGCTTTTGAAGTACCCGATCTTATAGCCTAAGGTTCCTGGAAATGAGGTGTTTGGCGTTCTTATCAAGGGGGACGGTTCAGGCTGAATGGGTTCAAGAGGCTGATCGCTGTCCTCCTCCATCATGGCGCGTTCTTCATATTTCACGATACACTAGCTCACCACTTTGCGTTCCATCCCGGGAAGGGTTGAATTGGAATAGTCGCGCGGCAATAACTACATCGAGACAGCCGGAAAAGTTTTCGAGCCGTGATGCCAATGGGGGTTTATGCCACATGATGTCAAGCAATGAGGGGAAAAGTAAAGAAATCCTTTGCTTAAATAGGACGTTGACTCTTTACCCGCCATTAAGTTTTTCTCCGTAATGTGTTTTTTTATACAAGCTGAGAGTTGATGAATGCATGTTTTATTCACGAGTATGTTATTTATTTATTTTTTTAGCACATTAAACTTATACGCAAGAACGATAATTTCAACAAAAGACTA
>NW_017836670.1:0-692 GCF_001891065.2 Hippocampus comes
CATATTTCATCAAGTACCAACAAGAACGATTAAAAGATGCTTTTCCTTGCCTTTTCTCTGTTGGACTATTTAGAATTCTGCAATTTGGATGGAAAGCCGCCGCGGCTGATCAAGGTCAGCGGCTCTTCACACAAATAGCGGCCGGCGCGCGGACTCGATATGCCCGCACTCAATTTAATAACGCTTTCCAACAGCTAGCGCGCTCGCCCCCACCCTGAATTTCTCAAAACACACTATAACATCTCAATTACAGCGGCTGCTGCGGTCTGCAGAATTAAAATGGTGTTTTCCAAGCCCCGCGCATTAGCGGCGCGCCGTAAAGCAACATGACATTAGTCACTCGTAATAGACGCTAACCTTAACGACACTATTAAGTTCGCCCGCTGACGGACGAGGTAAATCGCACGTTTGCTCAAAACACATTAGCGTTATGTTCGCGCGGGGGGGAGAGGGGACTTTCTGAACTAATTCCAAGAAAGGAGCACATGAGTGGGTTTTATGCGATCAAGTTGATGGCACGTTAGTCACTCACTTTCAGCCGCGCCAATGTTGTGACCCAAAAAAAGTGGTAAAAATATGAACTCTTTCATCCCCCCAAAAAATTGAAAAAATAAAAAATCGCTTTCGTCTCAAAATGTTTTTAATAAAAAGTCCATAGTGTACATTTTATATATATATATATATATATATAT
>NW_017836671.1:0-693 GCF_001891065.2 Hippocampus comes
AAAAAAAAAACAGCAAATGTTTGCATAACAAGAAAGGGTTTTTTTCCCCTGGAAACCGAAAAAGGACTTCGTGAAACACTGATCTGAGTATCACGGCGCACGGCTTAACATTAGCACAAGCCTGGGATCGTGCTAACTACAAAGCTAAATAGCAACAAGATGCCTTCTTTTTCCTCGGACGACTTTGCTAAGCTTCTTCAGAAGATAGCTGAAATGGAGGTCAAGATACTGGAGGTAAAGAGACCATATGGAAAGGAAACAACTTACCAATTATTTAGAATAGCAAACAGGTGACGAGGTGCCATAAATCACAAAATAGTAGTCCTCCCAGGAACCGTGTTGGAGCAAGGCCAAAGAACAGAGTACCTCTCTTGGATGCAACTAGCTAGCCAGCATTATCACAAAGACTGAGAGCTTCCTCAACCCCTATTCGTGTGAGGACACCGCTTTTGACAATGGCAAGGGGAAAAGCTGGGAATAGATCTCATCGGAATCTTCAAAATCGATTTAGTCCACTTCCACAAGACCCCGAATCTACTCTGGATGAGAGCGTGAACTGTAAATTCTCAGGCAGCAATGTAAGAACCAAAATCTCAAGTGATAAGGGACTAAGAGAAAAGGCAAGGCCTGATACACTTATTGTAGGTGATTCTGCCGTTCTGGATGTACAAAGGATGTGCAGTAAAAATACCA
>NW_017836672.1:0-693 GCF_001891065.2 Hippocampus comes
AACATGGCAACTCCCGCCGCTCCGACTCTTCTCCCCGTGGCTCCGCTCGGCCATCACCCGGCGGCGAGTTCCGCGTCCCCGGCCACTCATTCACCTCCACCTGCGGCCACCTCCGCCACTTCCTCGCCGGCTCCTCCGGCGGCGCGTCCGACACTGCTCCACCAATTCCGGGCGGACCTCTTACTCCCGAACGGCACCCAGTTGAAGAGCGGCGGCGTCGGTGTGGTCCCGATGTCCGGGGGCGGGAACAAGCCCGTGTACGCCACTCCGTCCCCGGTGGAGAGCACCCCGCAGAACAACGAGTGCCGGCTTGTGGAGGTGAAGGGAGCCAAGCTGGCGTCGTTCACCGTCAAAAACACGGAGCTCATTTGCCTCCCGCAGGCCTTTGACGTGTTCCTCAAGCACCTGGTCGGCGGGCTTCACACCGTCTACACCAAGCTGAAGCGGCTCGACATCACGCCGGTGGTGTGTAACGTAGAGCAGGTCCGCGTGCTCCGGGGACTGGGGGCCATCCAGCCCGGCGTGAACCGATGCAAGCTCATCTCCAGGCAGGACTTCGAGACGCTCTACAGCGACTGTACCAACGCGAGGTGAGGCCGGTCGCGAGGGGATTCTGGGGCGGGGATGACTCGATGTGTGACCCCGGTGGTGTGTGTGGGGATTTTGGGTGAGCAACCCTCGGTTTGTCTGTCA
>NW_017836673.1:0-693 GCF_001891065.2 Hippocampus comes
TTTTGTTCCTACCCAGCAATAACACGAACGTTATAGACTGACTGGCGCGTGAGGATACCGATCGCCCTGGATAATCCCTGCGTGAATCCACAGATCTCAATCAAACACGGAGAAACAGAGAACGGTAAGCGAGGCGGAAGCGAGAGAGGTCGTGGTGGAGTTAGCTCGGAGCTCGACGTTTGTTCCGGTACCTCCACAGCTATGCTAAAATCCACCATGGCCACGCTGGTGTTCCTGTGCCAGCACACGTGCACCATAGTGTTACCGCGGTGAGAGGCGGCCCTCTCCGGGGAGGTGTGCGACGTCAGCGTATCTTCTTCGGACTCCCCTTCTGCTGACAACTCCTCTGGGCATTCTGGGAAGGTCGGGAGGATGTTACTGCGAGACATTTGTAGCTGCGCGAGGGGAACGGCTTGGAGAGAAGAAAGCGATAGAGTAGACAATGTTTGAAATTTCTTCACGAAAAGGAGCACAAATACAGCGATGTCATGAGTTAGTGTTCACACGTGCAACATTCAGAGAATGGCACTGTTCTCCATGTGTACCTTTTTCGAAAATGAAATCGTTTGAGTTGACGTAAATTGAAACAACCATCTGGAAACCTTGACAACCTCAAATTACACCATACAAATTCCAAGTGAGAACGAGGGGGCAACTTGTCCCACCTGCCTTGTAATGTAGACAAAAAAAAAA
>NW_017836674.1:0-693 GCF_001891065.2 Hippocampus comes
CGCTAAAATGAAACGAACAAATGAATATATAAATCATGCATTTAGAGTGGACGCTTACTCGTTGGTCTCTATTGTTGCTCCAAATTTTTGTGGGGAAAGGAAGGAAGAAAAAAAAACGAAGCTGCATTTTGTCGACTCATGGCGCGTGGAGACGGTTTCACTGCAGGGTGGTGAAATAAAAAAGTGAAACTTCCTGATGAATTTTAGTCAAAGGGTGTGCTTCCCATGTCTCGTGTGGGAAAGAGGGACAGATATTAAAGTTGGGGAGGCGAGACGGACATTTGGAGACAGAAACATACCGAGAGAGACAAAAGAGAGCGGTGAAGAGGTAGTCAGAGGGAGAATGATTGATTGATGTGGTCGGTGAGGCGTCACTGATCTCCACGGGAGTCCCCCTACCCCCCGCCCCTCGCCCTCACAACCCCACCCTCAGTGTCGGGCATGACGATTGGCCTTAATAGTGAGGAAAGACTAATCTGACAAGAGGAAGATAAGGACGGTTCAATCAACGACACGCCACGGTCACAGATGAGGATTTTTCTCCTGTATGTCCCTTGGTTGCCAAACTAAATGGTTGAAGAAATCTGGTGAAAAGCCTTTTTTATTTTGAGATTTTATTCCCCTCACGGGATGAATAAAAGATCCATCGATTATATCTCTCTGTCAGTCTGTTCATCTCGCCATTTGTGTGTG
>NW_017836675.1:0-693 GCF_001891065.2 Hippocampus comes
ATAAAAATCATGACTTAAAATATATAAAAATGTACTCAATTTCTTTTAAAAATGACTCTTTAAAAAAAACAGGTGCACAGAACCAGATCAATTGGACTTTTTGAAAATAAATAAATAAATACAATAAAATAAAAACATGGCCATTGAAGGCAAACATTTTCATACCCTTTGTATACCGTAAGAGTCTATGTTGAGCCCATGAAAAATACTTGCCTCTTTTTGTTAACAAAGAAGAGGATGGTGGTGAGTCCGGCGATGAAGAGAATCACAATGATGGGAATGATGATGATCAGATACAGCGCCACGCCACTGTCTCCTGTGAGGACACGACGGGAGTGATCAGCAAGGATCGAGTACCGGCCTCCTCATGACCGTTTCACTCCGTTATATTACGTTTGGGCGGAGGCACGTAGAAGGAAACGCTTTCCGTCCAGGAGCCGTTGCCCGCCAGAGACGTGGCTCGCACGCACGCCGAGTAGTTTCCCGAGCCCAGGTTGCTGAGGCGAGCTCCACGGTGCTTGCGGTACTGCTCGCGAGATACACACTCGTGCTTCTCGGGCTGAAACGTAGAAAAGCCAAAATTTCAAATTGTCATATGTAATCCGCAAAAACAGTCATTTTTCTTGACTTCTGATTTTAAAACGAGCTATTCATCAATTTGTGTGCTGTGTATGTAATATGTGGAGGGGATTC
>NW_017836676.1:0-693 GCF_001891065.2 Hippocampus comes
CCTTTGGGACATTGCCTCACACTGCTGTTGATGGGGGAAGAAGAGCACCGAGGAGCGGGGAGAGAATAAGCCCACGTTTACATCGCTGGGACAGGAAACAAGACAAGTGTCAGAATGTCTTGACCGACTTGTCTTCTCTGTCAAAACTCCCAGATTCTTGTGCAGGAGGTCGGTAAAGGCAAACGCAAAAGTCATGTCTTCATCACCGCGCGCTGTCGAACCCGAACCCGCACCCCTACCATGAGCTCGACGAGTCGTGAACCCAAGCGCAGCTCAATCACTGCTCAGGTACTCGGGTTAGGCCTCGAGGATCCAAGACGGAACGTTCGGATATGTTGACACTCCTTGTGGCATTTTAGGAAATCTCATCTTTGTCACGTTGGAATGCACCGGAGAATATTTTCCCAGACGAGGTGCAGGAAGACGCTGAGCTGTCGCCGCAGGCCTTAACATGAAGATCAGCATTTCTGTGCACCTGCCACGACACGTCTGCACATAACAGCGTGTAAACATCATCAGAGAGTATGCGATGAAACACATCGCCTCACCTCCGGGACCCGACGCGATTGGAGCGAAGTACGGCAAGCCCAGTCCTGCCAGAGTGTTCACAAATGTCGCGCGCTTGGTACTGACAGGAAGAGGGTTGTTAATCACGTGTCAATCATTTCACATCTCGTAGTTTAAAAAAAAAAA
>NW_017836677.1:0-693 GCF_001891065.2 Hippocampus comes
AAACGCATTGCTAAATCGAAACAGACACTAAATGGGAAAGAAAAAAATATATTTGATGAGATGGAGGCACCGCTGTCTTTAGTCCATGGGGGACAAAAGAACGCAACAATATCATATTCCGCAGGAATGTCACCGTCAAGACAGTCTTTTAATCACTTAGCCCTAGATACTGAAGAACGCCACGAAAATAGCTTGTGTTGCGCCCCTCTTATTCCCTTATGTTTGAGTGGGTGCGCCGTTACGGAACAACCTCCTCCACACTTGCCACGGTGGCCAGCTTCGACTACGGTCGGAAGGGAAAGGACAAGTATGTGTCGAAAAAGTTGCCGAAGTAGGACAAGATTGGCCTGCGGCAAATAAAACAGTTAAGGAAATCAATTTTAGAATCCAAATTATTATTCAGGCCTGACCCCTATGACCTCAATAATGGTCCTTTCAGGGGTGATTGAAGGGTGCTTAACCTCCATCCGAAATAGCAATAGTACATAAACACAGAGATGAACGCCTTATCAGTCAAATGATTTGCTGCTGCGCTTCGTTAGCTGGAATCGGGTCGCGGAGGCAGCAGCTTTAGCAAGGAAGCCAACAACTCCCTCTCTCAGCCACATCTTCCAACTGTTCCGGAGGGATCCAAGGCGTTCCCAGGCCAGCCGGAAGACTCTCCAGCGTGTCCTGGGTCGTCCCTGGGGCCTC
>NW_017836678.1:0-693 GCF_001891065.2 Hippocampus comes
AGTGGACATCAATTTCATAGTCATATCACTGCGCCGACTCTGGCTTCAACAAGATATGACCGCAAAAAATAAGATTCATGAGTTGGAGTTAGGTTCAATGTTATTTTCGTGCTTAACTTGTTCTTTTGCTGTGAAGAATGACTTCACGAGCAATGAAAAGGTGTTTGTGCGTTATGACATGCTCAAACACACAGTCAAGTGCGTAGTGTGCATTTTGGAGAAAATTCAAGAAAAACACACCACACCAGAAAGCAGATTTGGACATGGCACAAACAATTCAGAGGAAGGTAATATTACATTAATTTGTCGAAAAGGTAGCAAGTCAGATATGCATAATTCACATCATGTCAAATTTTGGGGAACACCTTGCATGTACACAACATCATAATTTTTAACTCATGTACTATGGCCCTTGGAGGACTGACAGTGAGAAAAAGAACCGCACCGGTGCTGATTCCAGGCTTAAATTGTACATGTTAACACTTTCAATTTAAATGTGAAAAAAAGAACCTTCTTTAGCCATGCATTAATTAATGGTCACGCAGGGGAGAATGTGGCATCAGTGTCTTATTTACGTACATTTATTGGTGATTCTACTAGAAGAGGCAGTGTCTTTACATAGAGACTTGCAGAGCCTCCCTTCCTGACACAAGCACACACATCTGTCATGGTATGTGATCACAACTCTGTGTG
>NW_017836679.1:0-693 GCF_001891065.2 Hippocampus comes
CTTACATTTTTTTCATTGATAATTCAATTCCAAATCAGACATCAAACCAAAGAATAATTAAAAACAACGAGCACACTCACGTCCATAATGTGCATCAATCAAAAGTCAAAGAAAATACAGAATGAATTAAACTGTCGTTTACGATCAGACATGCATCTCTCCCGTGCTGCTTTTCTTCAACAAATTGGCGTCATTAATTCAAAAATGTGTCAATGACAGAGGCAACACAACATTGTCAATATGGACGTACGTGGTCTTGGAGAAGTGACAGCTGGTGTTCAGGTCCTGCTCTTCTCTCACCAGTCTCTGAAAGGAAATCCCTTTTGAGGAAGAGAAAGCAACATCAGCAGGCTATTTTGACAACATCTCAGGAATAGACCGGCTGACGACTGCAGCATTTAAAGCACAGAACAGACCCGGAGCCTTGATCTCCAGCTGGAGGGTGGAGAGCAGGTTTCGACACACGCTGTAGTACGGCTCGGGCCACGTGATGAAGGCACTGAACACCTCCATGGCGCTCTCGAGTAGCTCCATGTCGGGAGGGCAGTAGGGCGTCTGAAAAGGAGAAAAAAAACATTTGGGGTGGAAGCGTATCTTGTCCAGGGAAACCAAGACAACGAAGGTCTTTGTTACAACGATGAGATTGATTTCGGTCATGCATCAGTTACAGATCTGTGATGGAGCGATCCCCCC
>NW_017836680.1:0-693 GCF_001891065.2 Hippocampus comes
ATTGCTCAATTGCTGAGTCTCGGTTTAATAATCGGAAACATTCTTTCCTCACTGACAATGGCTTCCAAATGACAGGAGAGATGAAAGGAAGACGCACACAAACACAAAAGAAACAACCTTCATGCGTCTAATTATGTTTGATACTTACGATCGCTTCTTCAATGCGGCCTTTTTAATGCCTCTCCCTTTCATCTGATGGTCACTGATTTGCCAGCGACAAAATGGGATTTGTTAATTGCGCGCCGAGTTTCACACAACCAAACAAGCCGCCTTGTGGGTTATTACAGAAGAAGCCATTTTACCTTCAGCGCTGCCCTCCTCCTACGAAGGAGCCATTGTCATCAAAGTGCGGCGCAATGATTAGAAATCGGAAATGCTGTTTTGTTATTTGCATGACAGAGGGAAGCAAAATGATGTCGCGGCGCCGAGGCATCTTCCAGCCGCAGCCTGCCATAAATCACCGCCGCCCATCAGTCATCATCGAGCGTCCGTTCCCGGCTGTATGTCCTCCGGTTACACGCAAAACACCCAGACGGACACCCAAAAAGGGGCTCGGGAAATCAAAAAAAGTCTGTATGGCGGAGATACCTTTGGGCCATTTGGAACATGGTCATGAATGCGCCTCAATTTACTCAGTGATCCAAGTTTTTTTTTCTTCTACAAAATGGATATTGTGGGACTCTTAAAAAGACA
>NW_017836681.1:0-693 GCF_001891065.2 Hippocampus comes
ACCTCTGCTCTGACTGGATAAGTGGCTTCTGTCCCCCCTGAAGGGGGGAAAAAAAACCCTTTTCTATTTGTTTTGAGGTCTATTCTTGTCCGATTGCAGACTCAACGCCCATTTGCTCGCTGCTCTGGCCAATCACAAGGACCCAGTGTGTTTTAACTGGACTGTCATTTTTATGTCATCATTACATCTCCATAAAGAACCAAGCCAGCACGTTTATTTCTCTCTGCAGAACCACTGAAAGCACATCTTTTTGGATACTTTCCCCCCCACCCCAAGATCACAGCTGTTTTCTTCAACTTTCAATTTTTGTATTTGATGGTGTGGAACTAAAAGGTGATGGCAGACTCTGACGCGCAACAAGAGACGCGCCAGTCCGCCAAAGACTCCATCATCAAGTTTTCCATCAAGAACCTGCTCAGCATCGACGACCATCCCAAAAAGCCCGCCAGGCCCAGAAGCTTCCTGGACGGCGCCTTCTTCTCCCGACTTGCCGATTTGTCCCTACCCTGCCTGGAGTTGCCCTCACAGCGGCTTGCTCTGTCCTCAGCGTCCCCTTGGTGGCATCCCTACACGCTCGGTGCTCATCTCAAAACTGAAGGTATACATCATATTTCATTGAATTGTGAATTCATTCCCCAAAAAATAACAGAATAACTAAACTTTCCACATGTGGAACCCAAATGTGGGTTTTTT
>NW_017836682.1:0-694 GCF_001891065.2 Hippocampus comes
AAAAAAAAAAAAAAAAACGGCAACCAGTGAAAGGCGACGCCGTCTCCATTGTTTCTAAAAGCAGATTATGTGTGACTTTCGGGAGACCATGCAACACATGGCCGCATCCCATCCGCTGCTTCGCGCTCTCAAAGACGGCAACACTGTTCATCTCTTCAAAGATATGAGAAGCGTGCCATATGATGACATTTGTCCAAGCTGAGTGGTGATTGTATGTGTGGAAGTGCCGCTACCTTGTCATGTGAACGTGTGGGGACGACACATTGTCGGAGCGTGCATGCATGTTTGAGTTTAAAAACGAGACATACTCAATACATAATGCAGGTGCTGCCATCAGCCAACTTCTTACATTGTCATAGCAACCCTTTATAAGGCACTGGAAATAAAGTGGAACCCTGGTTAGCTCAGGGGCGGGGGTTGGGGGGGTCAACAAGTTGATTTAGTTCTAATTAAATCGCAGTTAAAATGATAAGAATTTAAGCCCCCCAGAAGGACATTGAGATGCCAATAAAAGAAGTAAAGCCCTCTGAAAAGGTGTTTAAATCAGTGTAAAAAATAAAACGCATTAAAGTGAATAGAAAGGCGATTAATGTGCCGTAAGAATCAACAATTTTGTTTCAACAGTAAGTATTAAAACCCACATATAAGGCAATGAAATTGCTGTGCAAATAAGAAGTCTCTTAAAAGGCAATTT
>NW_017836683.1:0-694 GCF_001891065.2 Hippocampus comes
TTTGGGAGTCCACGGCGGTATGTTTCCACTCATCTCAGCAGCTTTCATGAGAGAGGCCCCGTTCGTTGGCTTTGGAGGATTCCATGAACAGTGCTGAGTGTTTGCAGTACACCTGACTCAATGCTAAGAAGGCCCAAAATGCTTCACTTGTGGTCACTCTTTCTCTCGCTCTCGCTATCTCGCTCTCCACTTTACCTGCACGGTCCGTCCCTTCAAATTGTTCTCTTCTCCTCTGGCTGCCGCTCGTGGATGTGAGTCAGCTCTTTGGCAGAGAAGTTTTCACACAAACTTTGTCATCTGTTGACAGCTGAGCTTTGACAGCCGCATTTCATCAGTTATTCGAGGGGATGAAAGAGGTGAATCGAAAATGACAGACTTCAAAACAGATGGATTTTAAGTCGGACACACGCATCAGTTTGCCATACGTGTGCTTTATCGCTACACCACGACACATCCTTTAACGTGGCTATAATTCACGGTGAAAGATTTCACTTTTGTGGAAAATTGCATAAAATATTTCACACGACACTTCATTCATTCAGGCCCACGCCGGGTGAGTGTCATCTCCATTTAGATGTCTATTTTATAATATTTACATGATACACTGTTGTATAAATGAGGGCAGCCCGGTGATCCAGTGGTTGGTGCGTCGACCTCATAATGCAGAGGCCGTGGGTTCGATCCCGGCTCCGGC
>NW_017836684.1:0-693 GCF_001891065.2 Hippocampus comes
TGATAACAGGATAAGCTGTCCACCGTAGTAACCGCCATACCCGAAATGGTTAAATAGTTAAAACACAACAAAAGCAAATAATCCGTTCATACCTCCGACATCAAATCCGGCTGCTGTTGTTGAAGCTCCCTTTTTTGAGAGCTGCGGTCTACTGATGGGATTTTGCTCATTTGCGAATCAATCAAAAGGCCCTATTGTTGTGCTGAGTGCTCATCCTGATCAGTAGGCAGCATCTATGCGGCGATGTCGCGTAATGTGGTTGACGTGGACATCGGTGGAAGCTTGGGGTGAGGGGGGACAAAGTGTTTGGAGAGGCATAAATGTCCGATTCATTCTAGAAGGGAGGGGGGAAAAAAAAAAGCAAATCTTAGAAATGTAAAAAATTGCTGCAAGAACACTAGGATTATTGCGAGATCTAATCCATTGTGTGCAGAGTTGCTACTCGGTCTGGGAGGTCAAATGAGAAACTGTTGGTTAAGTCAGAACCAAAAGTCCAATTTTCTTTAAATGATGTGTAAAAATTGATTTTTTTCTTTTCAGTCAGGGATTACAGGTTGGATTTTTTGGTGTTAGGTTATATTATTATTTTTTTGACAGTGCTGTATTGTGGACAAATTCCTCGCCTTGTTGTTAGACAAACTATAACGGGACAGCAAGAAGGGAATCCAAATCATGAACCCAATAGTGTAGCGC
>NW_017836685.1:0-694 GCF_001891065.2 Hippocampus comes
TTTTTTTTGTGCTTAGTGGATTTGGGGAAGCACTGCATTCGCATGGCGCTGTTGAAACGCTGACGCGTCAATCCTTACGTTTACTGCCCTTGCATCATCACAAGCTAGCAAAATGGATCAATGAACTCCTGTGCTCTATTGTTACAAAACGCAGTCACTTTAATTATGGAAGAGACGCCTTGAGCTAACACCGACAGCAGGGTGTCAGCAGGAGGTTATCGCAGCACTGACCGGGTCGCCGATAAACAGGCGGGTCAGGTCACAGATGCTGAGAATGCAAATGTGAGCTAGCAAGCTGAAAAACAAAACAAAACCCCAAAGAGCTAAATAACATGATTTCAAATTTCTCAAGTGACCCTTTTGGCAAATCTTGATTACGAGCAGCAACAGCATTCAAAAGGAATGTCTTTTTTTTTGTCTCCTTTCCTTCCTTCCTTGTATCCTCGCCTCACTTCCTGACTTCCTTCCTTGCTAAATCGAGCGTCCGTGTGGCTGGAGGTGGCGGCGCAGTGATCTCAGATGCCTTCAACAGCTGGAGGAAATGACCAGCGCGTTCAGTTACCCTTTTCACAACAATATTCTTCTCCAGCGTGTTGATCCGCTTTGGCTTGAGCTTGAAAAAGCCGACCGGAGTGGATGTTTCAGGGGTGGGAAGAATGCGAGCGGTAACCGAAACCTCAAGCGGCCGCGGCAC
>NW_017836686.1:0-694 GCF_001891065.2 Hippocampus comes
TTTGACTGAAGATCTACTTTTCAAGCAACCAATCTTCCACGATTGACCATAACCGCACTTGCATGCAAGCACGCACACCCATGCCATGATGAGCAACAGCCATAACGGACCCTACCATGAACAGAACAGAAAAATAAAGTAGATACAAGAATTTGTGAAAAGGAAATCACTGCCTACCTGAATAGAGATTCGACACGGAGGCATGGGTCACACTTTACACCCCTCGCGATGCCCTTGGGACCAGACCGCGGGCTGCTGGTTGAATCTGTTGTACTGTAGCTTTGTGGATTGTCAATATGCAGTTTTGCATTTGCATTGTTTTTTTCCATCACATGCCCTCCTTGGTCGACTCCCATTAAGTCTATTTTGGCTTAAACTATGGACGGATAGCATAATCATAACACTGATGACCTTAACTTTGGAGTTCACTTTTAATTTCTTTCGAGATTGTTCTGGGCTCTTTGGTTACCATGCATCTCTTTAATTTGTCATCAATTTCCCATGTTCAGCATACAGTGACAGCACAGTGAGTCCTTGTCAACTTTTAAATAGGCCAACTGACTGCGTGCAAGTTTGAAGACAACTGTGATGTAAATTAGAGGACACACCTTGGTTGAACATGTCTCTATGGTCAAATTATCTTCTGTTCTATTTATGTTCTATTTTGGGGGTATGGTCGTTTTTATTCAGGCCT
>NW_017836687.1:0-694 GCF_001891065.2 Hippocampus comes
CGCTCACCAGTCGTTTACCGTGCCACCCCGAGCAGGTATACAAATATAAACAAATACTTCTTTGTCTTCTGACCAAGGCAGAGTGATCAAGTAACCTGAATGATGATTTTAGCCTTTTCTATCACTGTATGTGTCTGGGGCCAGCCGTCATCAGTTAAAAGGTCAGTGGGGATTTGCAATTGTCATTAAATTTTAAACAGAATCGCCACATTGGGTGGGAGGAAATGTTGATTTAATTAACGCCAGCCGCACTTAGGAAATCATGACTTGTTGCCAGGCTAAAGGTTAACGATGCTCCAGTGACACATTACAATGGCCGTAGCCATGCATATTTGTACATCAGCACATTGGGGGGGAAGCTGCCTCGTGCATATTTAACCAGCAGGAAATACATAGACAGCGCAATCGAAAAGCTCACACTAATGCTGCCTCATATATACACGCGTGTAATTGGAAAGCCGCTTGTGCTTTTATTCCATATCCTTGATACCTAACTTGGGCACAGTGTGTAAAAATGTGTTGATTTTTCAATTATTTCAAAAACACACTATTAATTTCAATAATATACAAAACATTCTGTTCTATCAATTCTACATATTTTTTTAAATGTAATTGTAGGTGAAGTAATCCCTAATTATTTAAACAGGGCTCGCCTTCCCTTCGCCGCCATCTTTCTGCTACGGATACCCGAAGG
>NW_017836688.1:0-694 GCF_001891065.2 Hippocampus comes
TTTTTAAATGTGATTTGATTTCAGGTTGTATGACAAACAAATTTACGATCTGAAAGGGGTATGGTGATTTTCTTTCGGCAGTGTCTGCCATGTAACCGGACCAAGGTTGAATTTGGTGTGGTTGATCAATGACTTCTGCCTCATGTTCCCAGCTTCAACAGGTTATTGACAATATCCTGCTAATGTCTTTTATGTAAAGAGACATGACGGTGGTTTAATTGGTAATGTAAATGCCTGAGGGTGGCTATTGCTATAATCACCACTGGAAGTGAACATTCTATTACAATATAAACAAAATATTAAAGTGTTATATTACTAGTTACTCAAAAGGGTACAGCTGTGAGACATTAATTTTACCTTTTGGTCACTATGGCAAAAACTGCACCTCCCATTCTCTTGTAACGTCCTGTATCATCCTCCATAATTAACAAATAGATACAGTAAAAATCGCAAAATGGCCATGACATTAACCCCTCCCTCACAATGCCCCCCCCCACCCCTATATTTGGTAACAGGTCAGATTCACTGGTGTTCTGTGTGCTAAAGAGTGATATTCTACCTCAGGATAATTTCCAATCTTCATTCAGCTGCCGTTTAAAAGATCTGCACGTTCATATGTGCATGTTGATTTTTTGGACGGACAAATATAGAACATTTTGGGTTGTAGCTCTTTGTGGCTTCTTCTTCTTCCCTC
>NW_017836689.1:0-694 GCF_001891065.2 Hippocampus comes
CTAATTGGTCCTAGTGGGACAAGACAGTGGATAATCCCAGTGCCAGGGTGATTTTGTCATCCACTAATTATCAGTTTGTCTTTGCAGATGGCAGCGTACTCAGTCTCTACTTCTACTACCTGATCAATCTAAACATCATGACAGTCAAAGCTAAGATTTCCGCATCCACGGACCTCACCACAGCGATCAGTGCAGGGTATGTGCAAGTGTGCAGATAAACTTAAGTCTTCATCTTTCCGCTGCTGATAAAATGTTCACTCCATTTATAGGGAGCTGGTCAAATCGGAGACACTTCTCAGCTGTCTGTATTCCAACGATCATGGAACAGAAACACCCAATCCAGCCAACCGATATCAATTTGATAAAGTTGGGTAAGGAGGCCATGGCACTTCTCACCAGATGTGTAGTAAACATTTCAGTTCCTTTCAGTTAACAATTGTCATGTCACGTCCACAGGATAGGTTCTTTTGCCGACTATGTGGAGGAGCTGGGTCATCCCTACAAGTGGGTTCAGAATCTTGGAGGATTAAATTTTCCCAGTGATACCTCAGAGGTGCGTGTACACAACACGGTACTGCCTGCATTTGACGTTTCTAATATTGTACTGGTTGCATGTAGCAAAGCATTATTACTGCCATCAGTCACACATCTCTCCTGTAAACCTGCATGTGTGGTCTGCAGCCAGGCAAGGGGT
>NW_017836690.1:0-694 GCF_001891065.2 Hippocampus comes
AACAACAACAAAAAAAGTCCTCTGATGCATACTCGGTCCGCATGCTGGCCATGTATTGTACATGTGGTTATTATTGTGATCTAGCCTCTTACAACAGTTATCAAAGTTAACCATCACCTCGCACAATGGAAAGAAACACAAAGAGTAGAAATAGGCCAGTGGGGGCACAGGAGAGGGAGAAGGACTCTTGGCCAACTCGCACTACCATGACATTGCCTTCTGTAGCCTTACGTCACCAATTCATTGAAATTCCAATTCAATAAATGCAACTATGCTAGGTCTGCTTCAAAAAACGTTTCTGTTTAAATGAAACAAAACAGAATTGACATTGGTGTGCTACAGCCGACCTTTTATAAACATGACCTCGTCTACATCCATAGTTCGAATGAAACAGGTTGGAAATCTGATTGTTGTCTGCAAGGCGACATTTCCACAAGTGACATCCTAATGGGAGCAATTGAGGTCATTCTAAGGGGAAAAGAAATGTATAAACAACACGTTGGCCTTGTTTCTTCTTTCAATTTTGGGTTATGAAACAGATTTGAAAAAGGAACAGGATGTCACAAGACGAGCTACAGTTCTGCCCTTGAAGCAATGAATGGCATGATAAACCACACGCAATGAGCCATTGACGAAAAACAAAGGCTGCCAGTTACTACTTGTTGATAGATGTCATTGTAAAAAAAAAAAAAAA
>NW_017836691.1:0-694 GCF_001891065.2 Hippocampus comes
TCTTTTTCTTGGCTGGGAGTAGGCCGTACATTGACTAAAAGAATGGATCACGTGTATCGTCACTCAGGCAGCTCATAATAGAAGTCACATCTTGTGAAAGGGAAATGCTCTTGAAGGGAGTGACCCGCTCTCCGTGCCAGTCCAAATACCTGGCGCTGAGAAGCAGGAAGGCCGGGGGTCGAGGGGTGACCGAGCAGAATCTTATCTGTCCTTCCCAATGGGCGACTCGCACTGTAAAGAACCCTCGCGACATCGGCCCGCTGCAGCGCAGGCCGCCCGGGGGCAGATAACGAGTTCGAGGGCATTTTCGGACACTTATCAGACGCAGAGTTTCCTCTTTTCCTGCCTGGATGGGCCTCTCATCCTGCGAGTCAGGCTATCATTGTTATTGCAGCGGGCTCTCGCTCCTCTTGCGGTGACACCAGATGGCCGACGTAAAGGATGTGTAGCTTTCTTTTTTGCAATGCGAGGTTCGGGCCGTGTTTGCGTTATGTCGACCCAGTCATGTTTGTAGAGTGAAAAGGTATCCGCAGGAAGTCACTCCGGGCGTTGTCCTGAAAAGGCTTAGCTCGGTTATGCGCTATGATTTTGTCGGTAAAATGAAGAGCTGGTTGAATTTACATTTGGATTATTTAGAAAACGACTCAAACTTATTTGGGAAAATAATGCCCCTGGCATTGGAAAAAAAAAAAAA
>NW_017836692.1:0-694 GCF_001891065.2 Hippocampus comes
AAAAGAAATAGACCAACATTTAGTAGTACTGTGTTTATAACACACACAAACTTTAGAATAACCTTGAAAATACTGGTCGACAAGCCATATTGCAGTGCCAGAAATGGCATTGCATGTTTCTGTGGGCAATAACCAGCTTGTTTCCACCCTCGTGAAAACACTCGACTTAAAGTCATGCCTGATGAAGGGGACTTTCACAAATCCATTTAAAATTCTGTCAGGTAGTCTCGCAAAACACCCCTTCCTCCTTTCTGTTCAAGCTCTCCACATTCAGGAACCAATCACCACCTGAAGGTGTGTTGGCTCTGATGGTGGGGGAAGATGTTGGTCTGACCTGGCAAACCTTAACGTATTGTAAGGATCTGCTGGGACTGTCTCGTCGAGTCCCCTGTGAGAAGGAGTTTCAGCTTCCACCGCCAACAGAACTTTACCCAAGTCCCGAGGGAGGTGGGGGTCATTGAGTCCAAGCGGACCATATTCCACACCTCTGCTGTCAAGGCGATCGACTGGCGCTGTGGCCGTAAGGTGGTCAGCGGCTGTTGCGGCGGCAATCCCTGAACCCGTCGGCTGCGCCTGGCCAGTCGGTACCTATCAGCTGCCTCCAGAATGCCGCAAGCCAAGGGGGTTTGATAGGAATCCATCTTCAGCATGACAGCTTCCTAAATATTGAGGAGATTGTTTTGGTATTTTCAGC
>NW_017836693.1:0-694 GCF_001891065.2 Hippocampus comes
AAAAAAAAAAACTATGAAACAGAAAGTCAAGTGCAGTGTATTTCCCCATCTTTCTCTATTGCAGTGTGACCTTTGAATTAACCTGTTTCTGTCTTCCGTTTTAGCCTCAATGCCACATGATTTATTCACAGGGCTCTCACTGTGAACTTCCAAGGCAGGAAAAAAATGGAAATGTTTTACCTAACATTTTAACAATACATCATACATGTACTTTGTAATTAAATACTAAATGTCATACAAATAAAACATTATATCAAGGCTGAACGCAGTTTCCATTCCATTTATCTTTAATTCTTGTCATCCACTGCTGAAGTCAGAATAAGACAATTGTAACCCGATAGGGACCCGAAAGAAACGTCATCGACATTTTTAGAGTAATGAGCTCTGAAACAAGCATCATTACCTGGTGTGGGGAGACATAATCAAAGACTGCCAATCTGGCCTCAGAACCACGACAAGAAAAGTCTGATGTGGTCTTTTTTCTTTTTCGCATAGTGTGACATGGCCTTCGTGGCCCCACCATTTGTTGCTAGACGTTGACCAATAGTGTGACTAAGGCTGGGTGGTAATTCACGATTAATATGTATCGCAATAGACACATGGTCAATATTAATATAGTGTAATATGCCTTTGACAAAATATTCGATAGAAACAAAAATCAGAAAGCAAACACCGACTGCAACATTGTACTTGT
>NW_017836694.1:0-695 GCF_001891065.2 Hippocampus comes
AAAAAAAAAAAACAAACTGGTATTTTCTTGTCAAACTTGATTGGAAAGGGGGACAGTCAAAGTCCCCCTTTGACAGCCCAAAAGACCATTGAAAGTTGTTGCCGGGGGGTCGAAGGATGAAGGCCGTACTTTGCATACAATAATGCTCCGTCAGCCATGCATGTACTTTACTTCCGGGCCTTATGTATCCAAAGCGTTCCCTGTTTTGTGAGAAAATAAGATTACATCTCCAGATGAGTATTATTCTTGTTTTGAAAAGACCCAATATCGGACGATTGATTGGCCATGCCCTCCTGTCCGTAGAAAGTCAAATAAACAGGACTATGAAGGCATTAAAATCAAATGTGGGTACTAGGACCCGCAATGTATGAATCCACCCAACGTAATCAGATTACAGTTTGGTAAGGCAACTAAAACAATTTCTCCCAGAGTCATGCAGCAATGGATCACAAGTCTCCTAACTGACACAACAACAACAACATCTGGACACAACACGAGCCTATGTAATAAAATTGGGCATCTTAATAAAATAGATGGCGTTATTCTGTCGCCTTTCTCTGGGGGATTGAGGGGTTTCTCTCCATAGTTTCTCTGCCCGAGTGTGCACGACGGGGTCATTTGTGCTGGTTTGCCAGCGATCAGCAGATGTACACATAAAAGAGAAGTGGAGGCATCAGCAGTCAGTCACATACACA
>NW_017836695.1:0-694 GCF_001891065.2 Hippocampus comes
TGGCTTTGTATTCCAGGGTTTGCTAGGATGGAGTTTTCTAGGGCCTTTTGCGTTACAATGGGAACTGCTTTTTCAGAATTTGCTCCGAAGTGGTTTTTGACTCGCCACTCGTGAAATGTTTTGGGAGCTGTGACTATGTGGAAGCTTGGACAGTTCAGTTGACCCCGCCCCCACCTGTTGCAATGGAAGCGCAATGGAGTCTATGCGGTATCGTGTGGCGCTTGAATCTATAATGAAAAAGTGGCTTTACATTATTTTTCAAAATTGTTCACCCTTAGCGTGCACACACTGCATGCTATTGTGTTTTCACCAATGGACATCGGCAATAGAGCTTTTAATGGGATGATCCCGCCACCGGGGTCATAGTTTTTTAATGATCCCACCACTGGAGAAGGGCTTTTCGTGCTTGGTCAGAAGTTGGGCTTCAGGTGTACCTGGCGAGTACTGTATAGCCTCATCATAGTCCCCCAAAGTGTTGTTCCTGTTGTCAGTTTTGACTTTTTCCTTCAGGGGTCATGATTAAGTTAAATGTTTTGGGGTCATGATTAAGTTAAATGTTTTGCCTTTTAGGCTGCAGTACAAGACAGGCTCAACGAGGAGGAAGGCGTGCCCAGTGTGTTCAACCCTCCGCCATCTAGACCATTACAGGTCAACACAACAGACCACCGAGTATATAGTTATATTGTCTCCAGGC
>NW_017836696.1:0-694 GCF_001891065.2 Hippocampus comes
CAGCCTCTCCTTATACTGGTTCCTCTCCATCAGGACTCTGGCCATTTCCACCCTGGTGAAACGTTTCCGCTGTGCTGTGGGCACATCACTCTGTACAACCAACATCAATATTTGTGTGTTAACCCTTTCATGAACAGCGGTTTACTACAGTTGACAGCTAATCATGTTATCAGGTTACAGGGTGCAGAAAGGGGTTTAATACGGATTTTTTTTTCATTACATATGAGACAAGTCAATTCAATCTAGTTCAATTTTGGTTTCTTCTCTCAATCCAGCAGTCCCACACATGCAGACAGTACTGTAGATGACCAAGAACTCACATCATCCTCATTCTCAGTCTTAGACTTGTGTTTGCTGTTCCCAAGTTCAGCTTGAACTCTAAAAAGAAGCAACATTTTCAACGTCAATTGCGCATTGTGTGACGCGAGATCAAAATGTGAAACCGCAAAAATTCACAGACTTCTTCAGTTCGTCTTCTAAATCTTTGTTCTTCTCCTCTAGTCTGATCTTGGCCTGAGTGACGGCATCAAGCTCCCCTTGGAGGACCTCCTTCTCGCAGGACAGCTCGTCCATTCGAGCAATCAAGTCATTCTTGACCACGTTGAGGGCATTTCTGAAAACAAAGGTGGGGGCAGAATTTTCTTTCAAACCCCTTGGTCGACACTGTACAGCAGGGGGTCATCAGCATGGTGCC
>NW_017836697.1:0-686 GCF_001891065.2 Hippocampus comes
CATAATTGAGTCTTCTCTATGTTTCACAGGAGGGACAATGTTCTTGTCTACCTATGTGTCATTTTTGCATCTGTGAACAGAGAGCTGAGGCGCCTTGCCAAAAGGTGATAGGTCTGTCTCACCTGTGCAAAGGACATTCTCCCATAAGCACTGTGACTTCTCAACATACAAATTCAATGGTTGTGTCCATGTCCATGTGCATGTACTGTTCCACCAATGGCAAGCCTGACTTTCGTTACAACGGGAACCAGTGGGCTGGATTTTGTCAAGTGTGTTCGCCTTCCGACTAGGATTTTGCGCTCTCCTCTGTCATGTTGCTCCAAGTAAAATGCTCTCACTCTCACATAAGTTTATGCATGGCAGATTTTTTTCATTATTTTTTTTCTTCACAGTCCCTTTAGGGGATACTTTTGGTGATGTGCAAAGACAAATTCATGAAAAGGAAAACACCACAACCCCAAATAAATAAATAAATGCCGATAAATATATTTCTTAGTTCCGGCAACAACTTGGGCGCTGCAAATGCAAAACAATCAGTCCATTACGTTAATGGTGAAAGATGATGGCACACCCATTTCTCCCTCAACAATATGTTGTGCTCTTTTGACCTCTACTTCATCTGTTTCTATCACATGCAGACATACAGTACACATTTGTCCATACACACACACACACACACACACACA
>NW_017836700.1:0-695 GCF_001891065.2 Hippocampus comes
CAACATTTAAAAGCATTTACAAACAAAAGAGTTAAACATTTCAAAGCAAAATAAAGAAATAAAAGCTAAACTAAAATTACCGATAAAAGAAGGTTTTGAAAAATGTGATTTTAAAAATGCTTTCAACAAGTCATCCCTGGGCCTCCTGCTGCTGCAATCAGTCAGAGGGCTGTGAGTGATGCTCCTCCCCCATCTCGGCAATCTTGGCGCACATTTCATGTCAGCTCCTTTGCCTTTCTCGCTTCTTCTTTAAAATGCCCTGAATAGAATCCTGTTCTCATAGTTTAGCAGGTGTCATATCCATTTTTGGCCCTCTGCCCTGAAAACGCCCGCAAGCTCAATGTAGTGGTGGGTTGCACGAATCACTACTGTCAAGCTTTAGCGGAAGGAAAGGATGGCATGTCGTGATGCACAATTGCGCAACTGCTATCATTAAACCTAGGTATGCAAAATGGACACGTTTAATACCTTGTTAAATCTGCCATTCTGCTGGGCTAAATTCAGAGACTGATTTTTTTTCATGAATCTAACAAGCAAAACAGATTTGCATTCTACTTTGTTTTTCGTGGCTAATTCCATTTTATTTTAGGTCTCACAGAACAAACTCTTACGGCTTACTCGGTTTGAGGCTAATTAGCACAAACAATGCCGCACGCCGTGCAAGAGATTCGGAGACAAAGAATTCCGCAAGGAAG
>NW_017836701.1:0-695 GCF_001891065.2 Hippocampus comes
AAGAGTGTGTCCGCTGAGGTTGTGTACGCTTCGTCACATGACAACACTTCAAACTTTCACCCAATGTTTCTTAGCACCGCCCTTTGCCGGACCTCCGTGTTCTCGCTGGTTGACGTCTATCAGTCGGCTCAGTGATATGTCGGCCACCTTGTCAATCATCAGGTGCTCGAGGCGGGTCAAGAAGTGAGTTTGGTGTGCGGCCAACACTTTAAATCCGCAGCTTTTTTTTAAAACTCCTCCATAATGAACATCATTAAGAACAATCACATCACCTGGAAATGGATTAAATATGAAGATTCCAAGAAGGAAAATTTGGCCGTCACTCTTAAAAGTATTTTTTCCCCACTCTTAAACACGTCTCAGCTGTGCGATTTGATGATGATGACGATGATGTTGTAAATGTAGACACTGAGTGTTTTGCTTTGGGGTTTCCAACATAATTTTCTTCGCCTTTTATGTCATCGCCGGCATTTGTTAAGATTGTGTGTTTTGGAGACAGGGGTTGCATCTTCTATTGACGCATGGGAAAGCACCATTTATTCAACATTGTTTAAATTGACATGAACGCAAGAATAAAAAGGAGCAACGCGAGGTGAATTTAGTGCACGAAAACAACATTCGGTCATCTGTCTGCTTTAGCTTTAAAATATTACCGCCCCCTTGTGGCCCAAATTGTAGCTGCGGGGCCACACACA
>NW_017836702.1:0-695 GCF_001891065.2 Hippocampus comes
AATAATAAATGGGCTTTTACTTGTATAGTCCACCTACAAGGCACTCAAAGCGCTTCCCACTGACTCCTTCTTCACCTACTGACGACACAGCATCAAGAGCAACTGGGGGTTCATTATCTTACTCAAGGACACTTCAGCATGATCTTGAGGGCCGTAGATCAAAACCACAACCTCTTGGTTGGTAGACGACCACTCTCCCACCTGAGCTATGTCACTCCATCTAAAACATCATTCTTGAGTAAAAGTCAAATAATTATGGAACAGATTTATCCTGTCTCTGATTTTCTTCTGCTATATTAATTTATTCACTTTCTGCTACTTATCCAGTACAGGCTCATGGATGAGCTCGAACCTATCCCAGCTGGCTTTGAGCCAGAGATAATTGGTGACCCTTAACATGATATTTTACAATTACTGAACAAAGTACCGGGTATTAAACATTTTATGTATCCATCCATTTTCGATGCCATTTATCCTCACTCGGTTCATGCGTAAATTGGACCTAAGTAAGCGGCGGGGTAGACACTAAAGTGGGTACCAGCCAATCACAGGGCACACACAGAATAAACAAATACGTATTTGCTCTCAAATTCACAATTTAGAGTCTTCAATGAATCCAAAATGGATATTTTTGTTTTGGAGGGAGCTGGAGCATCAGCTGCAGAAAACTGACCACCATTAAGAATAATAATAAT
>NW_017836703.1:0-695 GCF_001891065.2 Hippocampus comes
GCACGTTTCCAGATGATGATGATGCAGATCCCATTGTATTCTTCAAGGATTTCTAAGCTGCTTGTTATCAACGGTTGACTTCTTTCTCTGTTTTTGTCTTCTTGTCCTCTCTGGTGCTCCAAATGTTGTGTCAAAGCGGGGCTGCTTTAGATGTTTGGAAAAAATCAAGCGGATTTGCTTCTTTTCTGGAGACACACGCTCTCACTGTGTCGAGGTGGCCAAAAATAACGGTCACAATGTCCACTAAATATAATGTATCAAATAAACAGGTTGCTCTGTCTTGCACGCCCCACCCCCCACCCTCCCCCAACACAGTACTCCTCAGAAGGAGGAACTCAGACCAATAAAATCCCTCTCCCGCTTCGTGAATGCAAAGGTCCATGACCCCCAGACATGAGTTTCCTTTGGTCAGTGTATTTTCCCAAAGGATGAAATTACATTTGAGCCACAAGGCTGATCCAGGGCATCTAGCGGAGGGGCAGACCACACAGCAGCTGAGGTCATGCTCCCTGCTGACCTGCTCAGCCACGTTTCTCTGCAACAGAGCGGAGACACATACCTCGCCCTCGGAAAGAGATCGACAGGTTAATTCAACTACTAACATGGTTGATGTGCCACTGACCGTGTCGGATGAAAAACCCGTGCTATAGGCCACGTGGGAATTCGTGTTTCGTTGACTAACAGAGCAATTATGC
>NW_017836704.1:0-695 GCF_001891065.2 Hippocampus comes
TGTGTGAGGCAACAGCAGGGGAGAAGCGAACATGCTCATTTTGCCTCATTTGATATTCAGCAGTGTTTGTTTGGTAACCCCTCCAATTAGATCTTTCAAAAAAAAAAAGTCAACAGCGCTGTAGGTGGCAGCAGTGCACACGGATGACTTCCGCAAGCATCGAAGGAAGACCATTCTCATCCTCCAACTTTTATTTGGAAAAAAAAAACCGACCCCGACTGCAAATGAGAATTGAACGTAGAGTTTTAAATCATTGAAAAAAGATTTAATTCCTTCATGTAGCGCGAGCCATTTTCAAAGCAGTTCTCCTCACGGCCAGTCGTTTTGGAGCATTTGCACCGAACCTTCCAAGACCCACAAAATATAAGCATCAGACCTACCAAAAGAAAGAGCAGAACGTTTTTGGACTTGTTCTTTGCATTCTTTCATCATCAGCAGTTGAACGTGGGTCGGTTTCACCCAAAATACCGGCGTCTGACCAAAAAGCGGAGAAAGGAGTTTCTTTTTGAACGCAAAAGCTTGACTGTGATGCAAATAGCTTCTGTGACACCTTCAACTGTAAACCAACAGAACAAATCTCACAAAGGGCTTTTGATGAGATGTATTTGCTGACGTAAGTAACAAGATATCTTTTCTTACCATCACGACACAGGCTTTCGGCATGATTGTTTTGAAAGGCGCTTATAAATAAAATG
>NW_017836705.1:0-695 GCF_001891065.2 Hippocampus comes
CGATGAAACATTAAGAAGTTTCCAAAGTTTCTACCTGGTCCGGAACCTTCCGCTTTATGAACTTCTGGACGAACACCTGTGCCGTGGTATGCGCTTGTCACGTGACATCTGTCACATGACCACACCCATGTCCCATTCGTTTTGCATATCGCTGACAACATGTGCGTGCGTCCTTCAGGAAGCGTGTGCGGCCTGTCCTACAAAACTCGTATTGACGAAGACAACTGTGCTTTCCTCAAGGCAAATGGTAACGGATTTAAGGAATGCGGCCACATATTATTTGTCAAACATGACGGACGTGTGTGTTTGCGTGCAGGACATCTGTGTCTGTCGCTGGACAAAGACTCCTACGAGCTGTTGGGCATTGAAGGCAAAGCATGTAAACCAAAGTCCAGCCGATACGGTGTGAAGCACTTCTCCAGAGCATCGGCAGTATTACGTGTCGTTGCTGTGCTAAAATTTAATTAGGATTTCTTGTTTTGTGATGCGGGACAAAATTAGTGGTCAGCGTGGATTTGAATGACAGAAGCATGGCTCCTGGCAGGCCACGCTACCAGCGTCTATTCAGCGGTCTGACGTCACGCCTTCCGTTAAAGATGGAATTCCTGTTGGCGCCTGCTTCAGGTGACTTCCCGTCTCATTGCCATCATGCATATTTGACAACAGAACGCACATTTTAACATACAGCCGGAGGG
>NW_017836706.1:0-695 GCF_001891065.2 Hippocampus comes
ATTGTTTGGATTCTCCACGCTTCTAACTTGGAGATGCATGACTGCTCTGAATCTCCACATGCACACAATCGTCTGCTGGCGCAGTTTGGATTTATTGGATAATGCACCGCTCTTTATGAAGTGACTCCGTTGCGTGCGGGCGTGCACATGCGTGCGTGCGTGCGTGTATTAATCCAGTGCTCGACTCCCCTCAGTTGATCCCGCTCATGCATCGCTAAAAGGAACCATTAAGGCCCTCGGCTCATTTGAATTGCTGATCAGATTTTGGGGGGGATGATGTAGGGGGGGAAGATGCAATAGAAAGAGCAAATTCATCTTTATGTCATGTAAAAATTTACATGATACTTATTTTGAAGCAGCATGTGTGCTGGGTGCCTTTTTCTGCTGTTTCCATAATCCACGGGGTACTTTCTCGCACTGCCATTCATATTACTGCTAACTATAGTTAGTTGTGACTGATACATGTAGCTAGCTATAGCACTGAGGCAAATCAGCAGTGCCATCCGACAGTTTATAAGCATTTGTGACGATGAATAATTTGCATAATTAACACTGTTGCTTATAGTTATTTAGCATTGCATCCTACAGTTAGCACGGTTGCCTAAAGTTAGTAAGCAATTACGTATGAGATTACAGCATGCTTTCAGTTAGTTAGCACTATAGTTAGCATTGCTAACTCTTGTTCATTAGCATTG
>NW_017836707.1:0-695 GCF_001891065.2 Hippocampus comes
ACAGCGCTGGGGTGGAGTCGTGCTGATACAGAGGGGGTCTGGTCCAATGGGTTCCCACTTAGTTTCCAAAACTGAATTGTCCAAAAATGTCCGATTACATTGGGAATCTCAGAGGAGTTAATGACTAACCGGTAACAGTTTTTTTGGGTAGCAGATCACATACAGTGAGACATGTTCGTCATCAACTTCGTACCGTGTGAAGATGTATTCGTATCGCACCGCACAAACTACTTCCTTGCGCACCCTATCTTTGGCAACATTGTAAACTGGGGACCCCTTGTACTCGGAATGTCCCACAGGAGTGAGGTGTAAATGGAAGCATACATACCTTGGTCAAACTGACGCTGCATGCTCTCCATCTCTGCTTTGTTCCCGCTGACCCTGTAGATGCCCTCGGTGCTCAAGCCTGGCAAAAAAGAGCGAATGTGAAATCATTTAGGAACCTTCAGTTGTGGTTAATTTACAGAAGCACTCTTGAGATCCAAGTCCATGGGGTTCGAATGCCCCATTGTCACGTCACTTGTTCTGAAGAAGTGCTGAGGGCCCGCTAAAAGACTAAGAGCGCTCAAGGTGCGCTTCTTTTAGACATCCTACTTGGCAGTACTAGAAATGTTTTAATGCTCTTGATTAGAGACATATATGTATTTGTTTCAAGGCTACACTGTGGAAACAGGTGCTAAAAAAAAAAAAAAAAA
>NW_017836708.1:0-695 GCF_001891065.2 Hippocampus comes
GTTAAGTAGAGTTCAGTTGTACTGTATTGAAGTTGGAAGTGCAATACATTTGCATGTAATCTTTAAGAACTGATTAAAGAAAACAAAACAGTTCTTGAGATACAATCTTTAATGAACGTTTATATTCAATCAATTTTAACTGAATCATTATTTAATTAGCCTACGGTTTTATACCTCTACATTTAAGTGCAGTTGTAATGTTAAAGATGTTCATAATCTTACAGTGGCTTACAAAAATATTCAATATACTTTTAAGGTAGAGGAATAAAATATCTGCCTCAGTGTTGATGAACACTAAGGCCTACTATACCAATGAATTTTAATGTTGATGATAGTGGTACTTGGGAAGGCATTGTATTTGGCGTTAAAAATAAAAGACCCGCTGCCCAAATGATGAATGCTATCTGAGGCATAGCGAGAACGAATGAACCAAGTGCTTGTAATCTGCTGATGACAATGACATGAAAACAATAATATTTGGATAAATGCAAGGGAAAACCGAGACACTGTATTTTATTGATGCAGGATTTTGATTCGGGATCTGTGCCAGTTGCATCACATATGCAGTATTCTCATGCACTTGCTGCCCCAGCAAAAGGCACCTCACCAGCCCTTGGAGCAAAACCTAAGAGTGGGGTAAGTTGGACATTTTGATTCTTCTTTTAAATAGAGTATTTGAATAAAATACAAAGCAT
>NW_017836709.1:0-695 GCF_001891065.2 Hippocampus comes
TTTTTTTTTTTTTGACCTGTTGTTGTTTGCCCTGGGAAATCATCTTAGGAATGTTACTGGGAATGTTATTAGTTTGAAATTTGGGCATTTTTCACACCTGTCCCATAGACACTCAGCGACTTTTTTTTCTTCACCTGTGAGGAGCATTTGAAGCAGTTGAAGCGCCATTCATAAACAATAACGTCATCGTAATAATGGGCTGAGTTATAGATTTGTAATTTTTTTGTATTTGATGCGCCACATGTGCAATTGCATCGCCTGGCAACCCGTTCAACTCGCAATTTGCGCCGTCGTCTAAGTGTTCAGTTATGAGCAGGGTATTCTGATGAAATTGCTCATGGATCCATTAAAAAGTGCGTGCACTTTGCACGGAGAGAACTCACAAAGTCGATCGTTGATCATAGCCCACCGCTCACCACAATAATAATTCAGTCGGCATAGACGGCGGCTTCCCAAAAACGACGAGGCGTGAAGCAAACGGATGTGTTTGCCGTGAAGCGACAGCACATGACACCATGCGATGCATCAGGGTGCGCTCACTCATCCTGAGCCTAATCACATACTTGTGACCAATACGATGTTGACTCACTGGAGTTTCTCCGGTGCACTTTTCCCTCCAATGCCCGAATGCTTTCCCAGACTAACTTGTTTTTTTTCCCCCCTGTCGCTAGGTTTTCATTTCGACGGAAGTAAGA
>NW_017836710.1:0-696 GCF_001891065.2 Hippocampus comes
CCCCGCCCCGCCCCCTAAATCACTGACAATATTCTGGCAAGTCCCAAAACCAACGCAAATTTTCCCTGGTTGTCATGCCCTACAGCAGCCTGAAGGTGGTGCCAGTGGGCATGAGCCGCGGCATCAAGAAGCTGATGCAGGAGAGGTTCCCCAACATGAGCAAGTTTGAGGACATCAGTGAGCTGATGGTGAAGTAAGAGGACTGCGTTTGGGATAGAAAGATTCCTGCCAATGGGACACACTCAAGATAAATGACATAAATCCGGACATAGAGGAGAAAAAAAGGTGGGGTGGTTGGGTGGTTGATTTGTATCTGATTCAGTTTATCACTGTTCCCAGAGGGGCGAACCTTTCAGAAAGCGAAGCGGAGCAGGACGGCGAGCACAACATCACCGAGCTGCCGCAGGTGTACTCGGGCCGCGGCAACATGACGTCCCAGCAAAGCGCCGTCCGTTTGACCGAAGTATGCCCGCGCGCACCGGAAAAACGCTTTTTAGCGTCGTTCGTTCCAATACTCGTGTCTAATCCCCGAGCTTTTGTGCGCGCAGATCGGGCCTCGCATGACCCTGCAGCTGATCAAGATACAAGACGGAATATCGAGCGGGAACATCATGTACCACGCCACCAGTAAGTGCCATCGGCCGTCTTGGCCCGTCTGCTAGTTTTGGTGCGGAGGATGACAACGTCTGTATGAAA
>NW_017836711.1:0-696 GCF_001891065.2 Hippocampus comes
TGTTTGTTTTTTGTTTTCTTAACCAGAATTCAGCTGTTTCCCATACATCAGAATCACTAAAGACCTCAGTTCAGGTGATATGGAGATCAGAAGATTCTGGATTTGCAAAACCTATTCAGTTCCAGTAAGTACGGTCAACTTTAAGGTTTTTCTCAGCTGCATTCAGAATTCCACACATCTCTGTTGACTTCACTCATGTTTTTCTACAATTATTATTGAAAACACAATTGGGTGGCTTTGCAGCGCTTCCTTTGTGCAGAACTACAGGACATTCTGGGTTAACATTTTAAGCCCAATGCTGATCTTCAAAAATGACTCTTTGGATGTATTACATATGGACTTTAGCAAGACAGCAGAACAACAAGCAGAAATAGTACCAAACTCAACAAAGCAATCCCTTTCATCATGGGTAAGTATTTCATATTTCCCCTCAGTAATACGTAAAATGAAAACATTCGCTGGCTCTGCGCACATTCATGACAATTATTTTGACCTTGGGTGCATGCCCAAGTTCCTGCTTTTGAGAATATGCTAAAGCTAACAGGAAGTCTGCCATTTTGATTCTATCTTGGAATCGAGCGCCATTTTTGGCCTTTCATAGAGGTCATACTTGATCAAACTCCTTGAGATTTTATCTGATCACCTCCAGATTTTTGACACATTTAAGATGAGAAGTTATTGAAGGGCTGATTATTG
>NW_017836712.1:0-696 GCF_001891065.2 Hippocampus comes
AATGCGAGGCAAAGCCGGCTTGTTATCCAAGTCAGTTTCGGCACACTCCAAAATGATCACCAGGTCACGGATAGTCTGAAGCCATCCCGCCAGGCATTTCCTTCACGCGTGTGCTCAATGACTGAAACAAGTGTCAAGAGTTGCAAAAGAAAGGCAACGATTGGACGCGGTACGAGACGGGCGACGCGCCGCCAATCTAATCCATAGTTCCCGATTTTGTGTTTTTGTGTCAAGCATTTCATTCACGAGCGGATAACAACAAAAACACAAATGCTTTCTCGGCAACAGTTTACTTCCCAGCCACTGACCGAGCACTTTTTCCCCGTTGGAATTGATGGGCAAGTTGTGCCACTGGCTGAAATGTTTCTAACCTGGGTACATGGCTCTATTTCCTTGCAGAACTTCTCCCCTCAGATGTCTCACGGCTATGGCGATAAGTCTCCTGTCCATCCCATTCCTGGACCCATGGCAAGTCGATTTCGCACACGCGCCATCAGCACTTTTTAGACTTCTTTATGATTTGACATGGTCACGCGGACTTAACCTTTCCTGCTTGCCTTTGACAGGGCCCAATGGGACCTCGTGGAGCCCCCGGACCTCCCGGTTCTAGCGTAAGTACACAACTTCCTCCCTCCTACTCACTCAGTTGTCAATGTGACCGACTTAAAAGTCATTTCCAACTAAAAAAAAAAAAAA
>NW_017836713.1:0-696 GCF_001891065.2 Hippocampus comes
AAGCCAAACAGATTGATTCTATCACACAATAAGAAGGAAGTCACACAGCATTGTTTGCTTCAAACCAACACATCTAAATAAGAAAGTGTCCAATGTGCAGGATTTTACACTTTTAAATTAAAGGAGGCACAATTCCCATTCAATCCATACCGGCAACCAGCAAGCAGTCATATATGCAATGTATAAAGTATACAATCTTAAATGGTGATACATGTAAGAAGGTCAGAAATGGGGAAATCCTGGTCCAGAACGGGGGAAACACCCTGCCAGTTCCGCTTTGGCCACAAGTGCTTCCACTCAGCTCGTCAAGCTGCCGGTTGAGTAAAAGCACTTGTGGCCAAAGCCAAACGGATACAGTTTTTAACTTTCTGGGCTTGGATTTTCTACCTCTGACGAAGGCTAACACTGACATTTTTCTTGGTACATAGAAAGCAAGATGTGTTTAAAGTTTATTTGAAGTGCTGCTGGTAAAATCCCATGTCCTCTATGCAGACACAGTAATGTACTGGGGCTCCATGTTGCCAAAGTAGGACTTCTCCCATTCACTCATGAGGTCAAAATGCAACGGGCGGTCACAGAAGGTGCAGGAAACCGCCGCGGGGTTGCTGAGCTCGAGCCCCACCTCCTGCCACACGTCCACCAGTTTCTCTGTGAATACGACACCGCCGTTAATGTGTGCTTTGTGTCATTGTGTTA
>NW_017836714.1:0-696 GCF_001891065.2 Hippocampus comes
GCACCTGCGACAACTACTGGAACACAGGTGAGGTCTAGCACACAACATAGGCGGCATTATTGATTGGAGCTTTTCATGGGGTGACGCCGAAGAAATGACATTTTGCTACAATGTCGTCAGTGTACAGCTTGTATAACAGTGTCATTTAGTTGTTCCCTCAAAATAAGTCAACTCCACACACAGCCATTAATATCTCAACTGCTTGCAACAAAAGTCAATGCACCCCTAAGTGGAAATAGTTTCCAATGTATGCTGTATGTATCATCTTTTAATTTATTTTCTACACCAGTACTGCTTAACATGTATAGGGTCACTGGACGCTGAATCCTATCGCAGCAGGCTTCCATCAAAAGGCAGATTACACCCCAGACTGGTCGCCAGTCAGTCAGAGGGGACATAAAGAAAGACATACAAACATTAACTTTCACAGTCATGCTGTCACTGAGTCGGACTGGAACCCAAACTGCCTGAATCCAAGACAAATCACTATCAATGACCTTATGTGTATAATATTATTGCATGTATTGCACATACCGTATATAGTGTATATACTTGCATGTGATTTAGTGTGACTATCGGTCATTCTTTCAGCTGATTGTGTCATTGTTACAACAAGGAACCTCACCAACCACACCAAAGGAAACTCGGCAGCTATGGAATTCTGGGAGTAAGAATGATAATATACTAAAATAGCAT
>NW_017836715.1:0-696 GCF_001891065.2 Hippocampus comes
TCTTAAATGCTTATACTCCCCTCTATAAAGATGCCCCATTTCATGTGAGTGTTTGTCCATGTTTAGAGATGGACTGAATTCGGTCTTGGTAATAGTAACAACACATTATAAGTTGTTCAGCAGTTCCTGTGGGTCCATAGAAGCCATATAGAAAGTTTGATCTCATTATTAAGAGTTAACTGCCTGCAACTTTATGTTCAGTCTCACGGCTCCCATTAAGCACCGGCAGCAGCCAGTGACTGTTAAAAGCAGCTATATGGTACCTGACCAAAGTTAAAGGACAACCTTGCGAAATGATTGCAGCATAAAGTGAAGTAGGAAGGCACTTTTGACAGAGACTGTAATTGTTATTTTGCATCTACTGAGTCAACAGCGGCTATTATATTTATGGTCAAAGTAATTCTCGGGAATGTTAATGAGGTATGCTTCACAAAGCCGGAACAAAATGAAGTAATTGTTGTTTTTGCCCGATGATAAAGAAGCCAACAGAGTGATTTTATATGCACGAACCAGTTAGTCTTATGTTTTGTTTTATTTTAATAGCGCTAATATGACAACAGGTATCCCAGCTGTAACCACGATATATTTTTTTTATGACAAATTGTATTCTTCCAAATCATTAAACTCTTTTTTTCTGACAGTAATTTTCACCGAATTTTGGGATGTAAAATCCAAAAACGGATGTCAGTTTTTCTC
>NW_017836716.1:0-696 GCF_001891065.2 Hippocampus comes
CTCGTTACCCCTACCCCATATGTTAGCGCTGGCAGAAAACACACAGAGTCTTCCTGTCAATCTCCCTCGCCCGACAATTAATGCAGGCAGCGCTGCTGAGAAAATGGCTCCATGGTAACTGCAAGCAAGCCTGCAGTTTCCTCGACGCAGAGTTAGTGCCTTGGGAAGAAGTGCTGATGCCAGAGGGAATTTGTTTACTCACACCACATCAGAGACGTCACACAGTTCCTTTTGACTGAAATTTTCATTGTATTAAAAAGCATCCTCCATTGATGTGTTTGATGTCCCGTCTAACTGCAAAGAGGGAACGAACATGTTCCATATCTTCTTTTTGTCCGGGTAGACTGTTTACAAGATTTGGAAGTGAGTGTTATTGGGAAATTGTTGTCTGTTCATTTCGATTTTGTGAGGATGAGAGGGACAGACATTCCGTCTCCGTTTCAGTTCATGTCAAAGATGTTTGCGGGGGGTGCTTCTAAAAATTGTTTGCACCACATTTGATCCATAAAATTGTACATCATATGAAAATGAAGACTTAAGATTGACCAATGAGCCTAAGCCACCCCTGAACGTGTCTCGAGATTTCTGCCCAATTATTTAACCTTGTACCAGTTTGCATGAATTGCACATACAGGGTTTTTCCACACTCACTTACATTAATGGCAGAGATGGGGAGGGGCTCCAACCATCCCAGTC
>NW_017836717.1:0-696 GCF_001891065.2 Hippocampus comes
TGCTCATGTGAGCAAACTTATCCTCTCACAATATAGTTCAACAATCATGCCAAAGATGGCCTTTTAAAAGATAAACCTACAGCCATCACATTCTGTCGGCATAAAAAGCAGGATTACACTGGACAACGTTTTAAAAAAAAACTTTCAAATGCAGCACTTGTTCTTCTTTCAAATTTACACCGTCTCACATTAAATATGTGTGCTGCCATCTAGTGGTCGAAAAGGGTTGCTATTTTGTTGATTGTTCGTTGATTGTTTTTGTACAGTGAATAACGCTGACCCTATTTGGATGGGGTGGGGCTGGGGGTTGGAATCACATGTAATTGCACTTTAGACCACTAGATGACAACACACTTATTTAGTTTTAGACTGTACATTTCAAAGAACAACGACACAGGAAACACTGTACTGTATTTCAGCACAGACTAGTTTTTGTTGAAAATCCGGCCGGAACGTAAACGTAAACCCTGCGATGGAGGCGGCACAGGAGACCAAAATTGAGTTCTGAATTGGGTATAGAAATTCATAAATAGCAAAACCGTGAACCTGGAACACGCGATTTAGGGGGGTTAACTTCACCATAGAAACCCATAAGAAAATAACGAGAAACCGATCATTTTCGCGATAAAATGGGAATTTGTGTGATAGGCAGGTACATCCCATGAAAAACCTTGGCCTGTGCCACTTTTGTCTTTG
>NW_017836718.1:0-696 GCF_001891065.2 Hippocampus comes
CACAAAAAAAAGGAAAATATTTGCATCAAAAATATTCGACAAAATACATAAATACAGGTTGAAAAAGAAACAAGTTTTTATAAAAAATGCACAAACATATGAGGAGAAAAAAAAAGTGAAAGTGTGACTGAGCAAATAGTTCAGTGTGCTCTCGTGTACCTCTTGGGCCTGCTGCCGAGCCCGCAAGGCCTCCCCGTGGGCAACGTCCTCCTCTAGTCGCCGGAGCGCACGCTTGTGACGCTCCTCGCCGCCGCGCGCCTGTTCCAGCTGCTGGCTCAGCGAGCGGCACCTCCCGTCCAGCTGCTGCATGCGAGTCTCCAGCTCACAGCGTCCCGAACGCTCCTTCAGCAGCAAATCTTTAAGCCTGCAGGGGAGATGTGGAGTCACCTCACATATGCGCACGCGATGAACGTGCGCGCCATCAGTAAGACAGCAAGGGCGCAGACTGATGCAGTCACTAGTGCTGCCATATGCTTGCCACCATGCATCTAATTGGGATCATGCTGGTGATTTATCTGTGCTGCGCACACACTGACTGCCTGGCTCCTCTCGCGGTGCAGCTGGAAGAGTCTCAGCCAAATTGCATCGCAGTGTGGAGAGAGAGCGATTGCGATATTGGGAAGTGGAGTCCCAGAGAGTGCTGCAATTTGGAGCTCAATCAAAAATCCTGCAGAAGACTGGAGTCAAACAACATTT
>NW_017836719.1:0-696 GCF_001891065.2 Hippocampus comes
TTGCAGGAGGCTGATGTCACTCAGGGGTTGAGGCGTCTGGGTCAGGGGATGCGGGGCTGCAAATAGATTAGGTTAGCTTTTCAAATCAGCCATTTTTTTTTTTTGAGTCGGGGGGGAATAAATGAACCTTGTGGCCCCCGGGCTTCCTCGCGTGGTCTTATTGAAGTCGGAGAAACTGTGGTGGCGTGTTTACAGTTGCTTCTTATTAACACTGGTGTTAAACAGCACGGGGGCGCCGTCCTGCAAGGAGGTATAAAAACTAAACTGGGCCTGATGGCACTAGAAAGATCGACATCCATCTCCCTATTTGAAAGGGGGATGTGGTGAAGAATAACTTTGAGAGAGGTCATTAACACTTATTGCTTTTATTGGGCAGATCGTTAAAAAAGGAGGAACGAGACATTTGAGGTGTTTATCACGTAGAGTGGAAGCACTGGAATGGTACATGTTACGACCCCTCCACCTGATGGCAACTCGGGAAGGGTCTAACAAGTTGGGAGTTGGGGAGGAACAAAAAGTGATTCGCTTCCATGGTTTGGGCTTTCGAAGACAAGCGACTACGAACACGGGTGGGGGACAAGCGAATAACATGGGGGGCGGGGGAGGGGGGCAAGATTGGAATAAACACTCCTGAATTCCCGTTGCCTTCGTGCAGCCCGAATAAATACTGGAAATCCATCCATCCATTTTCTGAAC
>NW_017836720.1:0-696 GCF_001891065.2 Hippocampus comes
ATATATATATATATATATATATATATATTTTGGACATAGTAAATTTGTAATTCCAAAAATGTTTTAATCTGATCCAATTTGGTACTTCCTGGAGTCGTCAGTGTTGACATAGGCTGATGCTTTGTGAATGGAGACACTCATGTACATCGATGGCCAATTTCGAGGCTTCAGTGAACATAACGTACGTTTTTGTGGGAGAAAATCGGAGTACCTGTAGAAAATCCACACAGACATGGGGGAATGTACAAACGCTACCGCCGCAGGCCGAAGCCGAGAATTGAAGCCCAAACTGTGAGGTAGACGTGCAAGCCAGAACACTACTTGCTGCAGGCATTTCACAAACTGAAAAGAAGAAAATACCTACCTGAATAACTTCAAACTTTCACAGAATAACCTGATGTGCTAGTCACACAGGTTTTGTCCTTGAACAACTTTTAAGATAATAAGGTAGGAGGAAACCTCAACAGATCAAATGAGAGGAAAAACAAAACAAAACAGGACAACGGTTTTGATTGACTGTTTACTGATTTTGAAACGAGTGGGCAATGGACATGCATGGTCAAACATTTGACTAATACTTAGCTCTCTTTAAAACCACAACTGTCAGATTGTAGAACATATAGGTTTTATATTCTGTATATATATTGCCTTCTGTATATGTACATAGGTGCACATAGAGTACGTACACACACACAC
>NW_017836721.1:0-696 GCF_001891065.2 Hippocampus comes
CCACTCCCTCTCCCAAGAATGGTACGCTTGCAAAAAAAATTGTTTTTGTTCTTTAGGCCTGTGTAGATTGTCAGGCATCCAAGACATAGTAATTGGCAAAGGTAATATCGAGGCAACTGGACTCGTGCTGAAATTGTTGAATTTTGTTTTCTTACTTTCCAAAAATGTTCAAAAATGATTGAACAGGTCATTACAGTGTGCTATTGTGCTAATGATTTGGGGAAATTTGACTTACTTTTGCTGTTTGACATTAGAGGGAAAATGTGATCGCCAGCATTCAACAACGCACAATCACTACTTTTAATTCGACCATCACAATATTGAATACAGTTAATGATAATAATAATTAATCAGCTTTGTTTAGTATAAAATGTTTTGTCAGGATTGATAAGAAGCCGCATGCCATACAACAGGTTAGATTTTGTTGTATTTAACCCTTTCAGGGACAGCGGTCATTACAGTGGGCAGTTTATCATGTGATCAGGTTACAGAGTGCACGAAAGGGTTAAGGAATAGATTGCAATTAAAAGAGCCATAAACATTTCCATTTTTGATGAATGCGATGCTTGCTGAGTAATAAGATCATCTGAGCACTGCACTGAGTAGATTGTCCCAGTGGTGTTGCCATATGACTCACGGGATCATGCTGCTATTAAGCCAACACTGTGCTAAAACCACAAAAAAAAAAAAAAAAAA
>NW_017836722.1:0-696 GCF_001891065.2 Hippocampus comes
AACCACCCATCACGTACAATAATTTCGAGTATCCGATGAACCTAACATGTATGTTTTTGGAACACAAACACGGGGAGAACACTCACACTCCACACAGGAGGCAACCCCCCCGCCCCCAAGAATTGAACCGTAGAACTGTGACGCAGACGTCCAAACCACTTGCTCACCACGCTGCCCTGAATTCGAAACAACAGTTCAACGAATGTGCCGTTTACTCTTTCCGTGGCATATGTACCGAGATGGTGTAGCACAGGAAGTGGGGTGGTTATGTCACCACCGTACCATTTGCGCAAACATAATTTGACATCCTCCATAAAAGAGCACGGCGCCGCGGAGTCAAGATTCGGTTTTTATGTCACACGTATATTCGCGTAACGCGCAACAAAGGCGGCGTCACGCTGCGTATCGTCCCACAAAAACATCATCAGGAATAGAATTTTTGAAGAAGCTAAAACAGATATTGGGAACAAAAGCCGGTTGTACAGACAGAATGGGATGAGGATATGCCACCCGTTTCTCCGGGGACACCATTAGCTTCCGCGTGCTGTACTCTATATTCCCGCATGCCTTTGTTACTACCGTGTGTGTTAAGCACTCACTCGCATGAAGTAAAACCTCCCACCAAATGAGGTATAGAAGACAGCATCAAGTGCCCTAGATGAACACCCATCAGCGCACACACACACACACACACAC
>NW_017836723.1:0-697 GCF_001891065.2 Hippocampus comes
AAAAAAAAAAAAAGCCGAACTGTTCAGAGAAAGAGTCATCTCGCCTTGAGGCGAAAGGGGCAAATACTCCTTTTTTGAGGAGGAGGGTCCCATCACAAACCTCCCGTCAGGAAACTCAAGAAATGTGAAAACATATGAGAACATATGAGAACGCGCCATGTGGCCGATTCCAGTGGAGAGCCTGCGGTGCGTCTCTCTATAAAAGCATTTACTGAGCCATAAGCACTGCGGGCTCGCCGAAAGCTCATCAAAGTGTGGCTTATTTTATCAGCCGAGTGGAAAATGTGCTGAGAGTGGGGCGGCGGTGGCGGAAGCCGAACGCAGAGAGAAGTGGGTGGGGGGGTGGATTTCCAGTCGGAGCGAGCGACTAACCGCTAGTGACCCGCACGCCGGCGCGGCGAGCGTTCGCGGCCCGCTCCCGACAAAAGCCACTAATGGGCCGAATGAAACAACCCTGTTGAGGCCACACGGTAATTGACAGGTTGGTGTGACTCAAAGCCAACGCAGAGCACGGTAACGACGAGATAATGCAGGAAAGTACCTTCCGATCGTGGCGGCGGCTCTGACTGGCGCTCTACTTTTAACTAATTGCGGCGTGTGTCTGACACTGCCGTGGCATCTGTAAAGCCGGCGTTTGCGGCGGAGTTCAAAGAAACACCTCGCGGCACATTCTCACTTCCTTTTTTCTTGCAACATT
>NW_017836724.1:0-697 GCF_001891065.2 Hippocampus comes
AAAAAAAAAAAAAAAAAAAAAATCCATCCTTCTTGTCTTTGTAACGCTTATCCAAACAAGTTCATCTACAAATGTTACTCAAAATGATCTTATTAAACGTTCTGGGTTTGTATGGTAAGGAGTTTTTGGTCAGTAGCAGAGACCTGTTTCTTTGTCGAGTTGAAATATTGGCGTTGGATCGCTCAGTACTGCCGAACAGCAACTTATTACATCTGTCAATGGCATCTGTTTAATCCTGTGTAAATTGGGCGCACAAGCGTTGTCAAGCATGTGCAGAGTGGAATGTTAGAAATAATGGCAATATGCTGTCCCTTGATACCCGACGCTTTGAAATGTTCCATGAAGGGCCCTCAGTGGTTCCCAGAATCAACTTGGGTCATGATGAATAGATGAAGGTATCATGTTCAAGAGGAACACTCGTGCCATGAACCTTACAAAGGAGAAACTGAGCACTGAGGTAGATGAGGCTAAAATTCGGCAATCAGGGGCGTAAAAGAGAGCATCCACTCAGGTAAAGGAAAGCATGAATAACCGTCAGATGAGACATCACATCGAAATGAACGAATTCATTTGCAAGCGAGAGATGAGGAGGTGAAGAAAGGGATCAGCGACTCTTGGGCTCGGTGTCAATCAAATCGACAGGGAAAGCTACCCGCCCACTGTTCTCGTCTGTGAAATGGAAAAAATAAAATGTGTG
>NW_017836725.1:0-697 GCF_001891065.2 Hippocampus comes
TTTTTTTTTTTTTTTTGCTTGTTCTCTATTTCACCCGACTTCCCATGTACGACCTTTGTTCACCCTCTCTCCACTCCTTTTAATGTCACAATGTGTCGCACTTTTTCCGCTGATTCATAATCATCCCGTTGCAGATTCATTCATGTCAAGTTGCAATTGTTGTTTTTCACTGAATTTTCTGCATTTCAACACGGGCTGAAAATGGTGCCCTTAACTTTGAATTTGGACACAGTTTTGCAATTTTTGGTCATTCAGAAGTTCAGTAAAATTACATTTACGCTTATATTTTGTGTGATTAATTTCAAGAGGACAGTAAATTTACACTGTTACACTGCCGACTTGTCATTTCTTTATTTGTTGTCCAAGAAAAAGATGAAACTAAATCTTGACAAAAACCTGCCGGGTAATTGGACATCTCAGGCTGACTCGAGTTTTATTCAATGCACAGCCCCAGGCTGAATCAAGCAACACAACATGACTGTTTGGATGCGAATGATTCCACATCATCTTCAAAGCCGTTTGCGCTGCCATGAGTCATCGCGTGCGGCGAGTGAATCTGCCTGCATGGACCAGTTAAAGTGTCATCCCGTCACAGCCAAGCCATCTCACAAATGGACAGTAACCAGTTTGACCACATCGAAATGATCTCGAGCCAAAAAAGCCAAAAGCCCGACAGGCTTTTTAGCACCGCCACCAT
>NW_017836726.1:0-697 GCF_001891065.2 Hippocampus comes
CGTTCCTCTATGAAACGCCTGAGCATCTGTCCTTTACTTTAACACAAATGAAATTTGTCAACACAAATATAGCCTTCACGGGGTACATCTATTCGCAGAGATGCAACGGAATCCTTATTTACGACGTGCTTTTCGGGGGCTGGAGCACGAGAATTAAAGTGGAACTGACAAACGTTAAGAGTCACCCCAGTGGACATACCAAACGGGATTGAATTCGAGAAGAATGTTTCCCTTCTTACCTTACGTACTGGAAGGCTCTTGTTTGGGAACCGGTGCCATAAACCTAGCGCAACAACAGGAGATTAATTAGCACGGCGCAACACGGGTGTCTACCCGTGTCGCGAAATGCATTGAATTACACGCGCCATCAGTTGATTACGTTTGCCTTGGAGTAATTGCATTTTACATTCACTTAAATTGGAAGACAACGTTGTTTACTAATGCTGCGGCTAGACTGGTTTCGAGTTACCGTATGCCTTTTGAATAATAAGAAATTAAGTATGAACACAGCTTCACGCAGGAACGCTCTTTCCACTTGGTACAGAACTTCATCGGAACAAACAGGACTCGCTCACTCGTGATATCGCATGCAGTGATACACGACTGGAAAAGAAAAGAGAGACTTTGCGACACCGTAGTGGCCACCACGCACTTTGCAGAAAAGTCACAATATTCGGTGTAGGGCGTGGTCAACGTC
>NW_017836727.1:0-697 GCF_001891065.2 Hippocampus comes
AAATCAAAGACACAGTGTCTGGTCTGCCACTGCCATTTGGAATTGGAACATCAAAAATGGTTTAACTGGGATTCACTTGCTCGCAAAATGTTGTGGTTGGAAGAAATGGAAGTGAGCGAAATAAATGAAGATCCATGCTTTTCCCATGTTAGGTTAAATAGTAATGAGAGTGCATGCTAGGCATCTTACCTCTGAGAAATGGAACTTCAGAGTACATTGAATACAATATGTTTGAACCCCAAATGTGTGTGTGCCAGCAAAAGATGCACAGCCATTTTTACAATTTTATGTTGGAATAGCCGTAGTAACGCGTGGTATGCTGCTTGCCTCTCAGAATTTGAACACGAGGAGGGACTTGCATGTTTCACTTGGAACCGACATATTTGTTGGAGAAATGGAAGTGATAGAAAATGATGAAAGTCTGTGTTCTTTGGTACTGGGTTCAAGTAGTCAGAGCTATACATGGTATGCTGCTAACCTTTCGAATTAGAACATCAGTTTTGATTGCGCAGATTTATTTGGATGCAAAAAGAAGATACTGACAATTTTTGGCAGTGTGATGGATTGTGATAGTCACAAGAATACATGGCAGGCTGCTGGCTGATAAAATTGTGACTGTGTGTGGAAGACAACGAAGCGAAAGAAAATGATGAAAGGTCATTTTGTCAGTTTGATACTGGAGGAGTCACAGCAGTGC
>NW_017836728.1:0-695 GCF_001891065.2 Hippocampus comes
AGATAGCCCAGTGAGCTAGATGTATTATGATAATTTATCCACGTGTTGCTCTAAAATAAACAGACGTCCCCATTGTCTCTTTGTGTGCATTAAAATTGTCAAATTGAAATAATTTCAAATTTGAATAAATGTAAGTGCAATCAGGTTATTTGCTTTTTGTTCTGTAACTGTTACTGAATAAATTCATATAGATGTATATATGTATATTTTTGGGGCCATGAATACAGTAACTAATGCCGGTACATGTATTCCATCACTGCCCAAACCTGTATATTCTTGATTTATGTGCACGTGTGTTTGGTTGTATGTGTCCACACAAGTATTTGCTATTTGAGTGTGAATGCTTATGACACTGCTAAATATCTATCTATCTATCTATCTATCTAGCAGAAAAAAACACTGTAATAAATTGAAAAATAGAATTAAAATAGGTAAAAGCATCAAAAATCTAATGACTAACCTTTTAAAAATATACACTTTGAATACCAGTAAGTACAGTACATTAAATGTGAGAAAATGACAATTGATACCCAAGAAGACCAAATTTGAGATACCTAAAGACTCGAAGTAATATTTTAAGTTGACTTTAACTTCTGCCACTGTTTTTTTTCCCTCTTCATATTTGTCGTTTTACACAAGAGACCTCAAATCACTTTATTTCAGATTTTGTAAGAATGTTAAAAATTATGCAAATC
>NW_017836729.1:0-697 GCF_001891065.2 Hippocampus comes
ATGTCAGAGTCAAAGTTTATCGAGGGCTCATGAAAAAGAGGAGAGGCGAACTGAAAACGTGAGCCGCCAAATGCCAAACTGAAAGACGGCGGCGGGCGTACAAATGAACCAACGTGGGCTCTCTTTGTTTTTGGGGCTCGTACCTACGAAGGAGGTGTGACCCAGGTAGCCCCTCCGCCTCAGCAGCACCTCCACGAAGACGTCGCCCTCGCCGAGGCCCTCGTCCACCACGTACGAGTCCTTCTCCAGCGAGATCCGGCACCGGTCGGCGCCCAACCACTGGCCCGTCCGCTTGTTGCTGCCTGCCACGCACGCGACACAACAAAAAGAGCAACTGAGAGAGTGTGTGTGTGTTGTGTGTGTGTGCGCGCGCCAAATTGGCCGCGAGGCTTGAAGCCAGCACAAAAATCCGCGCAAAAATTCTAGCTTGCGCTTCGTGGCGCCCCGCCACCGCACCGGTGAACTCTTCACCTCGCGACAAACACTCCACTTCGGCTTTGACTTGTTTTTTTTTCTTTTTGCCTTCGCCTTCTGTTTCGTCTCCCCTTACCCACAATGCAATCCTTCAGACAGGTCAAGCGTAAGTCGCTGTTATACATAATGGAAGCATGTAGCCGACACTCACGCACACGCGCGTACATAATTCATCAGGATCGAGCTTAAAACATAAGTGGCTTTACTGAAAAAAAAAAAAAAA
>NW_017836730.1:0-697 GCF_001891065.2 Hippocampus comes
ATTTGACAATAAAGTTGACTTGACTACACACAATGACTGCGACCCTGTAAAAAAGAGAAATGAGATGAGCCCTAAAGCCTCCTTAGGCTTCTGCAGAATGCCTTGCGCAGTGGCTTTCAAGTGAACACCAAAGAGCAGTGTTTCACTTTTCAGACAACTGGCCACACTCCACTGGTAGAACTGACTTCAGAAAATGACTTTTGATATTTCAGTGCAGCAAACGTTGGCTCCTCTTAGACTTTAACTCCAGTAATACTCTACAACTTGACTTTTAGTTCAACCAAAGTTATTTTTTGTCAAAATGCTTGGGTAAAAATCCAAGTGTCGTGTTCACTTTATACAAAACTGTGATAAAAAAACAAAAAAAACAAAACATAAACAATGAAGTTCCTTGTTCTGGTTCATTTCTAACAGAATAAATACAATAATAATAACAATAAAATAATAATACACTAATAGTAATAAATATCCAACTTCCTGGAAATCTTAAAATCTTTTTTCTGATTGAGATGAGGTTATTTTTGGGCAGGGAGGGGTGGAAGGTTGGATGATAAATTTAAAATAGCTTGATGTCAGGACTACAAACCAATGTTTATTCATATTATTCTTTTTCTATTGTTTTTGAATTTGTGATTGTCTGTGTGAGGACAGGATAGGGCATTTCAATTGCAACTGACCAGTGGAGAAGGGGTAAGAT
>NW_017836731.1:0-697 GCF_001891065.2 Hippocampus comes
AAAAAACAAAACGAGTGGATTATTCGATTTAACTCATTTTTTCACAAATGCAATAATCAGAATTCCATGTCCAGATGAGTGGGGTGCATTGAACATTTTATAAAGAACATTTTTGACTTGACTTTCTCTTTAAGGGGGAATTCTGTAGTGCGCGCACACACACATATACATACACATTTACACACATGTTCTTTCTAAAGGACTAACACAATCCCGGTTTTCAAAAGTTAGAGGGGGCCCAAAGTCCAGTCATCGGGAAAAGAAACAAGCGAGCACTAAAGGAGAGAGGAGAAAGCGCGAGGGGTTAGAAACCATCTCGGAAGCTTATGGAGGTCTTAAGAAAACACAACGGACAGAGCAAAGTCGTTTGAGAGGATGTGAGGAGTGAAAAAGACAGAACTAGGGAGGGGAGTGAGAGATGAGCGCTGGCAAGCCAACACCATCCGTCTTTCGCCCCCACTTGCGTCACTTCTCCTCAGCGAATAAAAAGACAATTGCGTGTGTGCGTGTTATCGCCAACAGATGCTAAGCAAACACATCAGCCATATCCCGATGTGCGGCACTAAGTAGAATAGTAATCAAGCCCTTCATTAGCGAGCTAACAAAGGCCATTACTGCCTAATCAACACTCTTCAAACTCAATCGGGGAAAACTAATAGAAATTTAATCCAATGGCACACATGAATTCAGCTAACGT
>NW_017836732.1:0-697 GCF_001891065.2 Hippocampus comes
CCCCCCCCACCCCCCACACATCTCCCTTTCAGTCTCGCATACTCCTGGTATTTGCCAGGAATGCGTTTGGTGAGGCTGTAAATAACTACCATCTGATCTGTTTGCACACAAACACACACGCAAGTTCACCCACAAACGGTGGAGTGTTTCGGTGTGTCGAGGCTCACCGCAGGCCGGCGTGTTTGGGGCGGCTGCTGACCATCAGCCACGCGTTCCCCATGCCGGAAAACTGACTCGCAAAAGGAGCCGCCGGGGCCGCTGCGACCGCAGAGCCTCGTCCTGTCAACAGAAGATCTGCGCTCTTTCCTCACAACAGTGGTCCCCATGGTAACGCTTCTCTGTTGGCTGTGTTTTGAACACAGTCTCCCAAGTCTTTGTCTGTTATCCCCCTGGTCTTTTCCATGTGTAAAAGCAGACGGCGAGACCATTCTGAACTTAAATTCCTGTTTGACACCGCTTAGCAGCGTTTTCACTACAAGTTGGAATTGACATTTGAAGCAACGGCTTCAATCACTGGGGAAAAAAAAATGTCAACTATCATAATCAGTTTTTGATTAACTGGTCATTTGTATTCATTGCCAGACAGTAGTAAACATCAAGTTAAGTATTAACCGCTTTGTTTCAGTCAGTTTCTAAGGTCAGCGCTCTCACCCGCAAATGCACAAGCCAACTAATTTGAAATTAAATTAAATCAAAA
>NW_017836733.1:0-697 GCF_001891065.2 Hippocampus comes
CAGATTTTTCAGCGGTGCAATGTGATGTCACGCACGACTCCTATTTGAACTCTGTATTTTGGATCAAATCTAGAGGCTATTTTTCATTTCAAAACTTCGAGATTCAGCTCCATGTATAAAAGCTGCTTCAACTATGGCCGATCCTATCAACGAGGTGTTCCACAAACAAACTGCTTGAAAAGAACATACACACAATGTCCAACTTGAAATTCCAAACCTGCACAACCGTAATTTTCCAGATGAAACGCCTATTCCTACATTATGCATTGGTCTCCTCCTAGTTTGGCAACAATTGCTCGTATACATATCGACCCGATACTATTCTAATAAATTGCAATGAATGAGAATGAGGCTTCCTGGCAACAGGATCCTGTGAGATGGATCCGCCACACCAACTAATGTGGTGACATACAGCCGTGTTGTTCCCCCTCCACAGGCAAACACACTCTGTCACATGAGTTTTCAAATCAATCAGGCTGTGTGAGTTATTCACACAGTCCAACATCAAAAAGGCATTACTTATCTAAGGAACCTTAATTTCCAATCCGTCTGTCAAGTGATTTGAAATATGGAATCTCATTACTTTGAACAAGTGGGGAGGGGGTACAACATAAATCATTTTATTTTCATTTTACACTGACACAGTCTGTTTAGAAGCGGAGGGATGCCAAAGAAAAGTGGAAGTTGAAGAGTGAAA
>NW_017836734.1:0-697 GCF_001891065.2 Hippocampus comes
CTTCACCCAGGCTATAAACCCTACTTTGAATCCCTAAAATTTTCTTGAAAGCCTACTTTTTAATAAAAACATGATTCTAAAGGCTAAACTATGTTTGATTGATGTATTTGCAACAAAGAAGTGTAAATGCAGTTACACTTGTGTGAATGTGAGTTTTATTTTTTTAAGTGTGTACCACACCTACTTTTGGCTCACCCTGTATTTATGTCCATATTATGAAAGGCCCAGTTGAAGATGAGAGCAGATGTGCTCTGTGGTCCAACACGTGTGCTCAGAGCATCTTGATTTGGAACCGCTGACGCTCTGCCGCACCGGAGACGTCAACGCGGCCCGGCTACCATGTTGGATGCGCGCCATCGCGCTCGTGTAGCGTTCAAACATACGCACGCCGGCTCCGCCGCCGCACCCTTTAGACTGTGCGCCAGATGGGCTCATTAGTGGCGACTGAAAGCCAGCCAAAACGTGTCCGACGTGTCGACGGCACCGCCGCCACCCTTGGATTTAGACCCGAAAGACGTCACATGCTGCGCCCAAAGCGCGTCAGCCGGCTGCGTTGCGATGGAGATCCACAGCGTGATGTAAACAATCGCGTTTAGCACTAAGCGGCCAAGTACGGAAAACCGTTTGGCCATTTTGAATCATCCCAGATGCAGTATGTATTGAACAACAATGGTGGGGACACCACAACAAAAAATGT
>NW_017836735.1:0-697 GCF_001891065.2 Hippocampus comes
GGAGCTGTCGGGACAACTTTGTCGTCTTTGTTGACTGATTGAGCTCAAGACCTGGACTAGAATCTAAAATAAACCAGTGATGTAGCGCGTTTGAGAGTCTGACTACTATGTTAGCATCGCACAAAAGCAGCTAACTAATAAAGGGAAGTGTGGATTACGGTGTGCAACTGTTGGTTCTGTTAAGTGATGCTTAGACCGGTTGTCGCTTTTATTTTGGTAGCTTGCATCTTCCTGTTCATGTTTGCCTGTTAAGCCTTCATCAAGCAATTTTCTGTAAACAAAGGTCTTCGCTCTTGGTGTTGTTGAGTCCAACCGTCCGGTGACAAGAAGCACAACTGAGCGACGATGGAGACTGCTCCATTTATGTTAGCTTCTCTGACTAGCATCTAGCTAGCTATCGAGCTCGTGTGGATAATCGCGCGCACGTGTTGGTTCGATTCAGCAATGTTGAGTGTTGTCACTACTTTTATTTTGGTAGGATATGTTGCTGCTTACTGTCCACTCTCTGTACAATTTTTATGGACAAATGACATTTTTAGGGCCCAAGCAAGTGACCGATGCACTGTGTGAAGTTGTTGCCTGCAACATTAGCTTATTTCATTTCTTTTCAAGTGACAACAGAGCGTGCCAAGTTACCAACTTTCAGCAAATAGCTGTTTCTTTCTCTTCACACCATGTCATCAAAAAATAAATAAAA
>NW_017836736.1:0-697 GCF_001891065.2 Hippocampus comes
TTTTTTTTTTTTAAGTCCAGCAAAGTGTACATTTACTGTAAGCAGCTGAGACACATTCCTCCAATTTAATTTCAGAAACACAGCGTTGGATAAGACCGCAGGGAGTTGGTGCGCACACTGTTTGTGTGGTTCTGGCCCGGTATGCAAATGACAGTGTTTTCAGGCACTTTGACAAAAGCTGTCTGTCCCGACGCGAATCGTTTTGACATTGTTTACGTGGAATGCTACGACACTTTTTTTTTTTTTTTTAAATCATGAATCACTCTCAGTTTTTGAGAGAATTCTGTTCATTTCCAATGTCAAAGCCACATTAGGAGGGGGCGGACTCGGGTCGGTTGGAGTCGCGCGCATTTCCGCTACGTCTGATGAAGTCCGTTTGCTCGCAGCTCGCAGGTCTGTCTCCGTGTGGGCCCGTCCGAAATGGGCCGGGGCCCGGCACCCTTCCGCGAACCGCTGCTTGGGGACCACTACTCGAGCGTATCTCGTCTTCCTCTTTTTATGTATATTGCAATATAAATTGCCGTTGAATTATTGCGCAGCCCTACCTTTCGCCATATTTTATTTTTTGTATACCCATCGAGTTCTTCCCACTAAGCAGACGTAAAGGGCTGTTTTGAGGGTTATGAGAGGTACAGTCTATTTCGCCTTATTTGGACCAGTCGGTTACATGAAATCTACATTCAGACTTGCATATTCA
>NW_017836737.1:0-698 GCF_001891065.2 Hippocampus comes
AAAAAAAAAAAAAAAAAGAGCATCGGGTGCAACGAGGCATTCAGTAGCTTGCTCAAGGGCACTTTGACACGATCACAAGAGCTGAGGATCCAACCCCACGAGCTTTGGGTTCAGAGGCGACCACTCTCCCTCCTCAGCTACGCCGCCATCGCTGTTCGACGGAGCCCTGTGTACTCGCAGTTTAGCACCCACCGGTTCACAGATTTATGATATATTTTTGGGGGGGCAAAGTGAAGCACGGTAATCATGCAAACAGACGGTTTAGCACGACATAAAAAGACTAACGGGTGGAAAGTACAAATACAGCTAACAGAACGATTGTGACATTCACAGGCACCCGTGACAAGAACAAAATGTCACGGCGAAAACTCTGTAAAACAGTCCAAACATGAGTAAAGCTATTGTGAGAGAATCAAAAACCTCTTCAGTTTCAAAATCGGGAAAACTCCATGGGAACATACCCGCATTTCCACCACATTTATTTTTAAATCAACTTACCCGAAAAGTAAATAACGGCCGGCGTTCCGTCTCTTGAACTCAGGTAACATCTTCTCTTCCACTGACACGTCATCTATTCAAATTTCCAGAGGTGGGCAGCGCGTCAATCCCGACGGAAGCTCCGTCAGTGTGTCACCGACGGATGACTGACGCAAACTTCACTGGGGAAACACGGATGGACTAAGTGCCGACGGAAAACA
>NW_017836738.1:0-697 GCF_001891065.2 Hippocampus comes
GCAAGCATCTTGCATGATATGGAATGATCATGGTATTTTCGTCAAGACCTCTTACAGGAAGTCTGATTCGAACTTCTTCTTCATGACATAAGAAAAGAGGAACTCTTGTGTTGCAAGTGTCAAGGGTTGACACACAAGCACAAGCTGCTTGACTTTTCAGACAACTCTCGACTTTGGTGCCCTGAGCGGTAAGGTGGTTGATTATTTTCAATTGCTAGGCTAAGAAAACAAAATGTCTGCTGCTCTCTACTTGATGTTTGGTATGCCAGCACTAGGACCGTAAAAGAAAAAGGTTGTAAGCATGGAACAAGACAATTTAGAATGAAAAAAGATGTTGGAAAATACAGATCTTGTCTTGATGTTCTTTTCGATCGTGTTTTCAATGTTATCGATGGGTGACACCATTCATGTCGGTTGGCTAATGAAGGCAGAGTAAGATCAAAATCACATTTCAGCTCTTAAGTTGGTTTTTAGGTGAGGGTTCTGTTCACATTTGGGACAGTCCATCTCTGATGTAAACAGGAAGAGACTTTTGGAGCGTCTTTTTCACCACGTAATCCATCATTAGTTTGTCTCATGTGAGCCAATCGCAGGGCATGAGACAGCTGGATATACGCTCTTTCTATATCTTATATTTTACATTTATATTGCATTCTGTACCGTGTTCAGTTCATTTTTAAAATGTATTTTGTGCATG
>NW_017836739.1:0-698 GCF_001891065.2 Hippocampus comes
GGGACATGCTGAAGGTTGCAACACTGAAAAAAAATGACACAAATAAATCTGTGGATTCACTTACCCGTTAAGAGTCTTTGTGTAGAAACTGAGCAGCACAGTGTTGCAAGTGGTTAGGCACATCTGCACCACAGGAGATTCAAGATTCTAATCTCATGTCCGCCTTCCTGTGTGGGGTTTGCATGTTCTCCAAGATAAGCTTTCCCCAGGTACTCCATTGTCCTCCGACATGATTCCTAAATTGTCCATAGGTCTGAATGGTTGTTGGCTGGCAACCAGCCTGCCTCTCGCCCAAAAGTCAACTCGGATAGGCCTCAGTTTATTGTAATTAAGAACCACCGGACAAAAACGAAACAAAATAAAATGGCATCAAATTCACTTGATTATTATTCACGTGATTATTTCTGTCCTTGACTTTTTGTTATGCATCAGGCTTCACTTTTTGAAAATGAGAGCTGACACGTGTTAACTCCAAGATCAGCTTTTGATCATCTGAAATGTTTGTATCAATGCGTCGAGAAAACAGTGGAGGAGGAGGCAGGGCTTGTTTCCAGCCAGCACCCTGGTTTTGTCCCATCATGGGAAAAGGGATTCTGGAACATGAAATATTTTTCACGTTCTTATATTTCAACTCTGAGGAGCAACAAAAAGGAGAATCCCCTGTTGGCGCATACATGCAATTAAAAAAAAAAAAAAAA
>NW_017836740.1:0-698 GCF_001891065.2 Hippocampus comes
CGTTGCTCAAAATTGCCGTTCGGTTATTCAAAAGGGCACGAAAAATGCAGTGCCAGTTCACACAGGTGCTCCGACTGAAGACACGATGGGCCAGAGTTGGCTGCATTCGGAAATTAATGGGAGCGGAGCGTACTTTGCCTTTACGAACACACCCACGCTCAGAGTAGCACAATGGCATCAGAATAAATTTTCAAACGTGCTGGAGCAAGTGTCACACGAAGATGAGGCAGCCGACAATAGCAGCAGGCAACAAAACAAAACACAACTTCAAGCTTCAGTTGATTCAAAATAAAACAAAAAACAAACAGAAAAAGGAAGTTGACCATTCATTCACATGAGTGCTGCTAGGCAAATGTGACACTCAAACAAGCTGCAAAAGCAGAAGCTGGAAAGCCAAAATGACCATGCTGCGCGCTAAAAGGAGAAGCGAACACACTAATGTCTCCCAGAGCGCTTCAAGGAAAAGCGAACATGTCACCCCCAGTGCTAAAAGGAGAAACTGACATAAAATGAAGCTGAAAAGCTAAAATGACTAAAATTATGCCTCTGAGAGCACACAAAGGAGATGGTTACAAGCTAGTGAAGTGCTAAAACGTCTCTCAGTGTTAAAAGAAGCTAACAAGCTAAAATGACCCAACTAAAGCCTGAAAAGGAGACACTGTCACACTAAAAGGACGAAACTGATGTGCAAAAAGCAG
>NW_017836741.1:0-698 GCF_001891065.2 Hippocampus comes
TTTGCTACAGCTCTTGCACTGGATCTCATTCGATTTTGCAAATGTACCTCATGTTATTTTGTTTCCATGCAGAAAGGGAAGCTGGATGAGCTGAATTTCATTCTTAGCGGTGGAGGTCTTGTTGGCGGCCCCACGTATTCGCCAGACTTTTACCAAGATGAGCCGTGGGTGGAATTCATCGAGGTGGACGTGAAGGATCCGGACACTGGGGAGAAGGAGGACAACCAGGCCTCGGACACCGAGAGGCTGTTAGGGGGCTCTCAGTCAAGCGGACACCGAGACGGGTGCTCCACTGCTTTCAGGTACTTCTTGTATTTCTACCAACAGTGAAACCTAAGTCAGAATTGTACAATTTTGGGGAAAAAGTAGGCCTCGAAAAGCAGTGGTTCTCAAACATCATGAACATCCTCCAAAACTCCCAAGTACCACCACAAGACAAAGATTCAAATACAGTAGTGTACTGGGCCCAAGTGTTCATGAAAAAGCAAAGCAAATGTTTATTCGTATAGTAACCACTTTAACTTTATGCACAGTTTTGGAGAAGAAAAAAAAACCTGCTTAAATATTCTCGACATCACGAGGTTCACGGGCGTGTTGGAGCCTATCCCGATATGTCTTTAAACAGTAGGCGGGGTACATCCTCAACTGGTTGTCAGCCAATCGCAGGAAATATTCGATGATTCTGTTCAGTGTTCAGC
>NW_017836742.1:0-698 GCF_001891065.2 Hippocampus comes
GATTGGCTGGTAACCAGTTCAGGGTGTCCTCCGCCGTAGACAGCCGGGATAGGCTCCAGCACCCCCCCGCGATCCTTGTGAGGATAAGCGAATCAGATGGATGGATTACACTTTATCGATTGTATCACCAGCAGATGCATTATTTAACGTACACCATTTATTTTTTTCTTACTTTGAGGCGGCTTCACTGCTTTAAATACAGTATTAACAATGATCCCTAATTCCTTTACTACAGTAAATGACAGGTAGATTTATTTCTACTATTATTGATTTAAACAAATTAGAAGATGTATAAATTACCTCGTTATGCTGTCGTGATAAATCTTTGAATCTCAAAGTCTATGTCTTATCACAAACAAATCAGTTTATAATTCACTGACATAAATTTTAAAAAAAAGGGATCACACATCACACATCATTGATGCGTTAGACGTTCCTTCCCCAGAGCCATTGACGTAACACACCCCAAGATTCATATTTACTAGTTTAGCTGGTTTGGAAATTACATCACATGATGTGACTGACAGATTTAAATATGTATTAATTGTGTTTCCGACGACCACATGTGGTTAAACTGTAGGTGGGTGCTGCACGTCACTTGAACTACCAGCACTAGGTTATTTAATAATCAATTATTGCTATTTATTAAATCAATTCAGAAACCTCTGTCCCAAACATACAGTATGCACATTTGCAAG
>NW_017836743.1:0-698 GCF_001891065.2 Hippocampus comes
GTCCACCATGCGGGAAATTAAAATGTTGTTAACATTCTGACCACTCTGGTCGCTTTTGTTCATCTCTTTTAGGGGAAAATATAGTTGCTTGAGGAGTTGGGAAAAGTCACCAAATGTCGCAAAAAGTTTTGCTGAATTGGCAACATTGCAGACAAGTCGTAGCTCCATCGCTTGGACCAACATCCACACGTGTGCGCATAAAGTAAAAGCACAACTTTCAAAATAAAAGCATTGACAATTTTACGTTTGATTTTGACTTCATAGGCTCTATTGAGGGCCAGTCAGAGACTGCAGTTGCAAAATATATAAAATGGAAAAAGACACTTTTTTTTGTCCTTTCGAGTTTTATTTTTCCCTCCAATAAGCAAATGGGATATGGTGTGATTAAAAAGATTCCCGTACAGATGATGCAGGCTGCACAGTAAGTAGCGGTGTGCATGTCTGCTTCACAGTCAAGTGGTTCTGCGTTTGAATCCCACCGTGAGTTTTGTTCAGGTACCTCAGCTTCCTCTTATATTCTAAAACCATTAGTTTGTTGAACACTCTTAACCTAGTTCCTCGATTTAACTACGATGTTTGTGATTTTGTTTTTTAACCATGTCAAGCACTTTGCACGACCTCTCTGTGAGAACAGCTAACACTCTACAAATAAAATATGCTAACTTATAAGATGTTGGAAGGAACTATGAAAAAAAAAA
>NW_017836744.1:0-698 GCF_001891065.2 Hippocampus comes
AACAGCGTGGGCACTTCAGCATGGTGGGTACACGACTAACGGAGACTTGATCAAGTTGTCGTAGTCAGAATAAAAAATTTCGCCCCATCAAGTTGGTGAAATGCAGTGAGGCGCTCGGTTGCGAGAAGGAGTGACTTCTAATTTAGGATTCTTTATTAGTCTGGCATGACTGCAGTGCGAATCCAATTCTTGATTTATTTGCTTTATTAACCGATCATGTTTCACGAAATGAAAAATGTCCAGTCACAGTTGAAATCAAGATAAAACACGCAATACATACATGTTGTAACAAGATACAAAAGAAATCTAATCTAACAAAAAAAGGTGTGTATTCATGGATGTACATAACATTAAAAGCCTCAAAAGGTCGGCCTATAAACAGTCAATCTGGAACAAAAATGTGTATGATATAAAATGAATGTTGCATTGTCCTAAAAATGTACATACTATAAAATCTATGAAAATATTTAAATGGCTAAAAAGGTATTAAAACAGTAAAATACACTATCCTGTCTTTAAGAGGTACATAATATTAAGTAAACTCATAGAAAAAAATTCGACAGTCTTACAAAGTTATATTTTTAGACGCTACCTGCCAACTCTCCCTGCACTTACTCAAACTAAACCCATGCAGTTGGGTTGCTTTCAGTGGAACCAATACACGAAGAACTGATTTTCTTTTGTTAAAAAAGAAACAA
>NW_017836745.1:0-698 GCF_001891065.2 Hippocampus comes
AAAAAAAAAAAAAACCTTTGAAAAGAAATGAAACGTTCATAATTTGTTGCAATGAATTTGAAAACATGGTGAGTTGTCAAGCACTTCAAAAATGACTCAAATTTTTTTGAACATGTGACATGTGATAACCTGGATAGAGGCGTCACATGCTGATGATGTGTGCGCAAATGCTTCTTGCGTTGATCCTGAAAGGGTTATGTTGTATCGTTTAGCAGCAACTAAATAAGTCTCAATAAAGCTATCCTCCTCGTCCTCCTGTCCCTTCTCTGGAAACATGGATCTTCGATCGTCAACAAATGCTAGCAATAGGTTGCTGGTACAAATAGCTGTGTTTAAAATGATCAGCAGACCGTCAAGATGACACGCTCATAATAAACGTCATGTTCATGATTAGCGGCCAATATGAATGTGTGTATTCGCCAGAAAAATACAATAAATCAATATAGAGGTGTATATTACAGTTTTTTAAATTCGATTTTGCCAGCTAAATTAATCCCTTGAAGCAACGGATCTTTGAACAGTGGAGCAAGACATGTAGACAGATTATATAAAAATGCACCTTCCTGTGTGGAGTTTGCATGCTTTGCCTATGCTTGTCTGAATTTTCTCCAGGTGCACCTGTTTTGTCCCACATGACCAAAAATATGTGGTAGGTTGAATGAAGACTCTAAAATTGTCCCTGGGTGGGATTGTGAGCA
>NW_017836746.1:0-698 GCF_001891065.2 Hippocampus comes
ATTCACTTTGTCTTCAAGGCCTTTGTAGGCAAGGCAGCTATTTATATCGCTTCGTTTCATACACATGGTCACACATTGTCATCACATATTTTATAAGCATTTACAAACAAAAGAGCCCTTCTTGGGTTGATATTCCATGATCATTTCTTGAAGCGTTGGGCAATTTATAAACCAGTAGCAGAATTTTGAAATGGATTCTACAATTGACCGGCAGCCAGTGTAAAGGAGACGATCCAATGAACTTTTACACACTGACAGAAGGCAAACGGCTCCCCCCCAAAGAATAAATTTTCCTGCAGCGCATATGCAGAGTGAACTGCTAAAAAAACGGCTGTTGATATTTGCTCGAGTTTATCTGATTGCCTCTGTGCCCCGTTGTCACCCTTCTGAATAAGAGCACTTTCATCTTAAGTGTCAGTCCTCGGGGGCCGCTGCCTCGCGTTTCACCTTGCAGACGGTCAACTGTGACCCAGCCTCCATTCAAACTGCGGTGGTGGACAGGGAATATATTTCGAGCCGACCGTGTTTCATCTTGCGGGCCGTAAGTCACCGCAATGGATTCGGTGCCCGGTGAGGATCATACCGCAGCGCTACTTGCTCATCCTGATTATGCACAAACAATATACTTTGCTGTCTTGTGAATTTACACAGTCTTGCTTTGAGAGCAAGAGCAGCTGGATTTTTTTTTTTTTTTTTTT
>NW_017836747.1:0-698 GCF_001891065.2 Hippocampus comes
TTTTCTGTGAATGCTAACCGGTAACAATAGCACACTGGAAGCAAGATTGAGATAGAAAGCGAGTCTCTGCAGTCCCTGTTAATATATCTGAAGATTGATATTGTCTGCTGGGTGCCAAGACTATTTTTGGAGCCCCTGACTCCCTCTGATCATGCTTTTTCATCTGGCGGGAGAGCCAGGGCACTCACTGGAGGGTCAGGGATACGTCCGAAAATCAACACAACGAATACAGAATCCCTGCTTGCTTCAGTATTTTTGCCACTTTTTCTTTTGCTTGTTAATACACTTTATTCCATCGCCTTGGCTCGTTTTTCTGCCTACCTCCTCATTCTGCGCCAGCTTGAAATGACTTCTGCGGTTCACAAGGATGTACGCGCACACGCACGCGCGAGCCCATGCGCCTGCCTCGGCTCTTGACTGAGACAATCGCGTTGCACGCGTACGATTTGATTTGCCACTTTCAAGTTTTCGCTGTGCGCGTGTGAGGATTGTGGCGCATTGCCTGTGAATGAACGTGCGCGCTAGAGGAGGAGGAGGAGGAATTAGAAGGGGGCGGGAGGGGTGATGGGGGGGCTATACGAGAACTCGGCTTGGCTGCGGAGACTCTTACTTGACAGTGCACAGCAGCAGACTGATGCACACACTCGACATCGTCGGATTTTCTGCAGCAGCACCAACATCCACCAAGAAAAAAAAAA
>NW_017836748.1:0-698 GCF_001891065.2 Hippocampus comes
TTTCACCTACATGTGCACACATGCATTATGTGTTTGAACATGAAAATGGTGAGTATTATCTGCTGACTAAAACTAGACTGAAATCTTGACAGTTTTTGTTGACTAAATCTAGACGAATAAAATGTTTTCTGTGACTAAAATAAGGACTAAAATGGTTGACTTAAAGTCGACTAAAATTGGACGAAATAAAAACGTGAAGAGGTTGACTCAATGCGATAAAAACTCACAAGCACAATTGAAACTGGGATAAAACTGAGACTCGATGGCTGATCACATTATCAGTACCCCAGACCTCACAATTGTGAGGCAGACATTCGAGCCACTTTTTCACCGAAATTTGCATATGAAGCACAGTGTAATGTCTGCACTTTAATTTCCGTGCTGCATTTCTTTTTGTTTTTATAGACTTATTGACTACGACAGTATCATGAAGCTGTAAATTCACGAAAAAAAACCTTCAATATTATATTTGGACTGCTACAGTTCAAAGTCCCTGGAGTTGACATAGAATGTCACATATACTAATATTGCCTCTCCTATCAGCCACCATCAGACCCTTTCATTTCCCCCTACTGGCGGATATGAGTTCTCTTGACTGCTGTCGACAGACACAAACACGCAAGTAATAAGACGAGACAAGAAAGACGCAACCATTTCAACACTAATCGTAGCCCTAACACAGAGGTGGCCAACCCGCG
>NW_017836749.1:0-698 GCF_001891065.2 Hippocampus comes
ATCTTGAGGGAAATTGTTGCCAGATACAATGCATTCATGATGAAGTCCATGATGTTCCACCAGTCATCCATGTAATCTTGGAACCCGCTGTCCCACATCTGCTTGATCTCTGTCCAGATGAAACCTTGAACACACAAGCAAACGGCGGGATCATGATGGTAGCACCAGCAGGAGGGCCAATTATAGGGGAACCGATATTCTTTACCGATTACCCAGGGGAGGATCATCCATTCCACCACGGTCGGGGCCGGGCCCTGAAAGTCACGCTGCGGGGCTTCAATGTGCTGCGATGCCAAGAAGAGCAGGAACAGGAATGTCAGGTAGGAAGCAGCGTGACAGATAAACTTGATGAAGGGCTTGCGGATGAATAAGCCGTAACGGCTTTTCGGTGAGACCAAGTAAAGGATGGACAAGACGGGGAAGAGCAGCCCGATGAGGATACACGTGATGAATTTCACTGCCCAGTGACGCCTTCTCCAACCTGGGATCTCATCATACCACCGGGAGGCCAGCAGCTGCTGACAGTTGGGCTGGGCGACAAACTGCGAACGCCACAAAGAAAGAGATAATAAGCAACCTGCAACTCAGCCTAAGTCAGAAAACTGCTGACGGATTAGTTGAAAGTGGCAAATCATTTTCTTGGCGAGAATGGTGAAACTGATTTACTCTCCCCTACACACTCAAAAACGTTCCACAAA
>NW_017836750.1:0-698 GCF_001891065.2 Hippocampus comes
TTTTTTTTTTTTTCTTTGTGGACGTTTTCTACTTTCTTTTCTTTTCTTTTGGCAGTTGGAAAATTCTTTTGGTACATTCCCGCCACATTCTTTTGCGTGCGGCGTCTGCCACAACAAGGCTTTCCTCTTTCCAACAACAAACGGCTCACAAAGCAAGCAGGATTGCACCTTTTGGCCACAAAGTGAAGCGCGATTCCAGTGAAGGGAAAACATTTTAAACTCGAAAGGAAAGCATTTCAGGGACTCGTTGGCGACTGTCGACACGATTAGGGAACTGAAGTTTTGCGTGCCAGTTTGAGGCCTGCTGTTCTTGGTCTTGGATTTTGTAAAACAAAACAAAACAACCCCAAAAAAATCCCCCCCAAATGTGATTTATACTCCAGTCTGCAAAATAAGGTCATTCAAATCAGTGATTTATTGGCCAAGCAAATGCTTCATCGTAAAACTTGTGCTGTGATTTGCTCCTTCCGGTGTGTATTTTGTATTTTCTTCATGACAGACACCTGATTTATTTGCCAAGGATGTTTTCACTGCGGGACCGTAATAATGGAGCCCCACGAATTCCGCCGAGCAATAAGTGGCTTCCCCGCCAGCTGTAAAGTTTTGCCAGGAATCCCAAAGTGACGATTTGTCGTATGAGCGCTTTAGTACATTGGCGAGAGTTGTGCAGGTTGCATTTTTTTCATTTACAAAAACAA
>NW_017836751.1:0-698 GCF_001891065.2 Hippocampus comes
GGGGGGGGGTGAGCCCAAACGCTTTCACAAAGCGCCTTTGCGCCTCTACCTTTGAATGTATCCTCCGCTCATGATCATCTGCTCGCGCTCGTCCACCACTCGAGACGACGGCGGCTGATTGGACACCACTCCGTCCGCGCCCGAGCCGCCGCCCCAAACCGCCTTGTAGGCCCCGCTTTCTTCGAAGGCCTTCAGTCTGACGTACGCAGAGAACGGGAGCGCTTCATGAGCGAGTGTCCGACAGTCCGAGACCGAAACGAGACGGAGACTTTGGCGACTTTGGGGCGTGGAGGCAGAGTCAGGACTGGGGGTGTCCAATTCGGCTCGAGCCACCGGCCGGCAGGAGCTCTTTAACCTGCACGGTGGAGTCCAGGCGCCTGTGGCTCAAACGATGTTTTCTGGACTCGGACTGGACGCCCCCGATCAAGACCAAGGCTGAAACGAGTCTGGACCGTGAAAATTTCTTTGAAAAACCAGAACGAGCTTGAACAGTTGAAGAGCGTTCTCTCCCCAACTGCGGATTCTTTGGAAACTCATCTTTCCACATCACCTCTGAGAACAAAGGCAAAATGAGTCAAACGAAACCTGATTAAAAGGAAAACTAAATACCTGTTGTTGCAGGCAGAGGAAGACATCAGCGTTTGAATTTTGTTCACAGGGCTGGCTTTTCACAGATGAGGAGGAGTACAATGTATGCC
>NW_017836752.1:0-698 GCF_001891065.2 Hippocampus comes
CTTGGCCAATAAAGATGATTCTGATTCTGATTATGCAAGATAGAGCAACTCACCTGGCAAGGCCTCCCTCACCCAACGTCAGCTGGACCCAGAGACCAAGCGAATATTCAGTGACTATCTTCATTTGTGATTCTGTAGCTCACTTAAAACTTTGTCCCTGCTTTGGCCCAAATCTTGATTGTTTCCCGTTTTGTGTCTTTCTATCACCGATATTTAGTCAGCCCTGCTTTTCCACTCAAGTCAAAAGTTTGCCTCAAGTCATACTTTATTCAGGCGCCTTGTTTGTTCTCTCAAACGTGGAAATCACAATTGCAACAAAGAACCATAATGAAGCGTCTGTCGTTTCGTACAGAAAATAAATAAATAAATCAATAAATTGGTTACACTTGGACTTGTCAACCACCAAATGTTCTTTGCTATTCAACACCCAGGCCATTTTATTCCATTTCAGCATCAATCCATCCATATCACTTGTCAGCTTTTAGGAGGGCTGCACTCTAATATCGAAAAGAAGAGCTAAAGTGGAATCTGTGATGCCAACTTTTATATTACCAAGACTCTACTTTGTTTTCCATCTACTATTTGTTACATATTTCTTTTACGGATAGTACTCTGTAGTGTTCAGAAACACCACACCTGGACTAATATTTTTATTTTGCATTCATCAGGGTTTCAGTGTCATGACTGAGCACATGTTC
>NW_017836753.1:0-698 GCF_001891065.2 Hippocampus comes
GTTGCTAACTGGTTGAAGCTACCTGCTAACTGGAGTGCAGCTGTTTACTCACTATATGTTGAATGAGGAGTCACTGACTGTTTTTATCTGGTTGGTAAATGTTGACAAGATTCTAGTTGGTTGTTAACTGGATGTTATGGCCAAATTGTGTTTTTAAAAAATCCACAGCTAATGTTGACAAGACTTCAGTGATTGTTTTTCATCACATACTGTATCTGTTTTGAATGTAAATGTGGTAAAGAGACACGAATATATAACCAATAAATATTATTTATTTGTTCTATTCCTGTCAGCATTTGGGCAGCTCGGAGCCACTTTGCATTGGTCTCTGTGGATTGCGCACTCGCTCAAACTCCCCTCGGTCCAGCTTTTGATTAGCATCACGCCGGCCTGATGCTTTCATGTTGTCATGTTTGTTTTCTGCAGATGCTAATCTCTCTTTGTCAGCGGGACACCGGCAACACAAATGTTAATTGTTGTTTGGAAAAAGTAAACAATGATTTTTAAACAAAGTAAGTGATACTAGATATTGTGTAATTGTCACTAGGTACTTCCTAAGGATTTGCCAGCTACCTGCTAACCACTTTCAAGCTGGTTACTTACTGGAAGTTTGATGGTTGCTAGTTATTAGATTACTGGATGTTGAGGAGTGGCTGGGCTCAATTCATTTCTATATTTGCAACTTCTGAGGCCCTCTC
>NW_017836754.1:0-698 GCF_001891065.2 Hippocampus comes
CGGATACGCCTTATTTTCACATTAAAGTTCTTTCAGACTGTGATCATTATATCGGATTTTTTGGCAAGTCTCGATGCAGCCTGATGGAAAGCCACCGGCCCCTTGGTTGGGCGTCGGCCATCGTACTGAACGCCGTAAATGCGTGCTGATATTTCTAACTCTGCTTTCTGTCTCTTCCTCAATTCTTGGTCTCTTCTCCGTCGCATCCGGTTGTTCCCGCTCCTGGCGTGTGCCCCAGCTTACCATGACGATGAAAAGCTTGTCCAGCAGCCACGGCCACCATCACGCCGTCGCCTGTGACCCGTCCTACGACTCGGGGACGCTCGGTCATTCGGATCGGCAGCCCTGCTTCCTGAAGCCGGCCGAGGCTCACCCCGCCGAGCGCCCGTGCTACACCCAGCGCAGCTCCTTTCAGTCAGAATGCAGCGCCTACCCCGATCTGGCCAGCTGCACCTTCCCTCGCAGACATTACAGCTCCCATCACGAGCTGAAGGAGTGCGGGGCTCTGGTGCCGTATACGGGGCCAACGGGAACGCTTAAAGGAAGCGGTGGCAAAAATAACAACAACCGGGTCCCGTGTAACCTGCTGGAACAGTTGGACCACCAGGCTCCGGTGCGGCGAGAAGGCTACCATACGCTGCAGTACAAGCGCACGGCAGTGGAACACCAACGCAGTGACAGCCCAGGACGAATCCGCC
>NW_017836755.1:0-698 GCF_001891065.2 Hippocampus comes
GTGGGCGATTATTCCTTTTGTGTTCCAGCGTATACAACATATTCAATTACTAATATGTGTTGTCCGTATCACATTGCTCAGAGCACCAGAAGATGTGTTACACAGCCTTGGTACTTACTATGATTTTCTCAATGGGGGAACAGGTGCCATATCATCACTATGGTAAGAGTCTTGTTAATGAGAAGTATGATAAGAATGTACGTGAGGGCTTTACACTGACAGTAGAGTTGTTTTTGGGCATATACACTGTTAAACCTGTCTAGCATGCATTAAAAAAAACAAGGGCACTATGTGTGCCAAGGTACTTAAAATTGTCTCAGTTGCATTTGGCCGCTGCTGATGCGTGACAGTGTTGCAATATGCAGTATGCGTGCTGTCGTTTTGACGTGGTCATCTCACTCCACGCGTTCAGAGCACTTGAATGGCGACTTTGTTCAGTTCCTGCTGGATGTGGTGGAGGACGGACATCCCTCGGACCCCACGGAGCAGTTGCCTGACCTCTTCCTCAACCTGCTGCTGGCCTTCAACCTCCACCATACAGGTGACCACCGACAGCGTACACATTTTGTCCGCATCAACATTTACAATTGGGGGTCTGCGTTTCATTGGCTGATCATTAGAGTGGAACCAAATTCAGATACCCCTCGAGGTCGTACAGCTCGGAATTCAGTTTTCACTCTGTGAAGCTCTCTCTCTGC
>NW_017836756.1:0-698 GCF_001891065.2 Hippocampus comes
AAAAAAAAAAAAAAAAAGTGCAGTAAAGTGATGTGGCTCAGTTTTTCGGTTCCGACATTGCGGTTCCTGTTCAAACACTCTAAAACTGTGTGTACAGAGGTGGTTCATTAATATGTTCACTTGCCAGCCATAACTTCGTATTTACATATATAAGATAACTATGGTAATTTATAACCATTGCTTCATTTCCATATAAAGATACTGCACAACAAGCCACATTTGTTTCGGTGTGTGTGGTTTTTTTTGTTTTTTGTTTTGATTCCACAAACAAAATTATGGCAGAAAACCATCGTAAATATTGCATCGCCATACTTCATGACTAGACGATTATGGACCTTCTTCAGTTTCCTTGAAAGGCTGAAAATTAGTTGACAAAAAATACATGGTTGTAAGCAATCACAATATATCTTATCAAATCCATATTACCCCCAGCCCTCATGATTTGTAATACACAACTGTCAGCAATAACACTGCGAGCAGCGATCAGAAAGCCCTCACCACATCTTTATCATTAAGTCTAAAAATGATCTCCAACTTTGATAGCACGCTCCGCAAACATTAGTTGGCATGCCTGAAATGCTTTGCTACTTCCTGCTTCTGATTGGGGTTTAATCAGAATTCCCCCTTCGGGGTTTGCTTCTACAAGTCCTGAATTTCTCCTAAATGGATAACATACATGTTGGACATGGTCCTTGAAA
>NW_017836757.1:0-698 GCF_001891065.2 Hippocampus comes
TTTACTTTGGATATTCTCCTCCTCTTCTTCCCGCTTTCCAGCGTGGACGATCATCCCACCGTTGAAACACTGCAGGAAACACGGAGGCTCTTTGCCCTGCTGCACTTGCACCTGATCAGAACAAAGAACACATTTTCCACACTCAGATCCTAAAAAAAATGTTGCATCACGGGTGTGAAGATCCACTTCATCTACAGAGAACTTCTAGATAAAACCAATACAATCTATTTACAGTACGACTGTGCATTTTATACAAAACCCAGCAAAGGGAACAATTGCATTTGACCAATTTGATCAATAGGCCAGAAAAAAGCGGCAGACGTTAAATGGGACACCTCTGTCCCGGCAGTCGCTTCCACACAGATGTTGCCGCAGCTCTGATACGGCTCGGATACGGCTCGGATACTACCTCGGAACTTGGAAATTGCCAGGTTGCCTGTGTGCCCCACTTTGTGCAGGCAAAATAGCATCTCATACAGACACTAGTTTTACACAGAGATCCATAAAAAAATTGGCGCATCAGAGCAAATGACAATCCTGACCGTCCATTACAGAGAACACAGTGAACATGACAAATACGTTTCAGCACAACAACGCGTACTGATTGGGCATGTAAATATTATTTATGGACTGATGAACCAGTCACAACCCTCGATGAACTCTGTCCGGCAACAAGTGTCATGACCAGAAAAAAAAAA
>NW_017836758.1:0-698 GCF_001891065.2 Hippocampus comes
AAAAAAAAAAAAACTTCAATCATTGATGTCAATATTTTGTGTTTCTGACAAGCCCTTCATACTTGTGCTGCATGAGGTCCACCAACCAGGATAAAATTGTGCAACTCTAGTACTATTTTCAAGTGTATCAAACGTGCCTTTCTGTGATAGAATTTGTGTTTTTATTTATTTATTTGTTTTGACTGTTTTACTGTATAAGTCTGTGACAAATGCATCACACCTGTGTTGCATGTTGTCCACCAGTCGGAATTGCTCGGCATTGCGCAATTCCGCCACTGTGGAGTCAAGTTCCCCAACTGGGATTGTGGAATCTTGCCCAGCAATCCTGGTTGGTGGATTGCATACAACACAGGTGTGAAGCAATTTTCACAAGGAAATGCCACCTTTGTTCATTTCCTGTCAAACAACAATACAAACGATCCATTTGTCTTCATGTTTTGTTGGGGAAGATAAATTAATTATGTCCAATGCAGCCGTCCGTCTGTACGGAAATAGAAGCTGTTATGATTCATATTGTTATTTGTTTTTCCAAACACTGCTGTTATTATTCTGAACTCGAATGGCCGTGAACGGGTATTTGGCCTTGAATATTCCGGGGACAATGGCCGGAATGTCCGCGGATCCTCTGTGGCAAAACAGCCGATGAAATCAGACAATGAGCTCGTGCTTTGACTCACAGAAAAAACGTTTGGGGTTCC
>NW_017836759.1:0-698 GCF_001891065.2 Hippocampus comes
GAAAGTATGATGCGGTCATGATTTCTCTTTGCATCTGACGTTGTCCGCACGTCATGGTTTTGATCGGGATATTCCAATTGATCACAGTTATCCAGTATAAGGGAATAACTGTCTGTCCACTCACGCGTGTAAACATTTAATCCCGAATGCTTCAGAAACCTGAACCCAAATATTGACTGTATGTAAACACAGTCACTCCCTGTGATGCCACTAGAATCAAACAACTTTCATGACCACACCAGTATCATTTCCCCGCTATAGTTCAATGCCAAATCTAAGCAGCTAATTGGCTAATCTAACCAAAAAATGGGCACTTTTGCAGTGCACATTTCCCCTCGCGTGGATGATGTGTGATCATGATTGCTGCGAGAAACACGGAAGGAGATTTGAGTGGGAAAGTGGGTGTGCTGTTGTTGTTGAGGCTCTCATGTTGTGTAGCAGCTGCTTTCTGCGTCAGTGTGACCGACGCTTAGAAAAAGGGACATTATAGCCTGCAGCAACATTGATTTGCTACACAGACACACAATGGGCTGACTGGATAACTATTGTGCACAATCATTTTGAAATTACATTGGTGCTTTGAGATACAAGTTTCATTCATTCCGTGATCACGCTTGTAACAAAATAAATTGAAAAGTCATTACTATATTCCAGCCCTCCCTGGCCCCCCAAAAAAGAGAATTTTTTTTTTTTTTTTT
>NW_017836760.1:0-698 GCF_001891065.2 Hippocampus comes
TTCAGCCCCAATTTGTTGTATTTACGGAACTTTTAGGGAGTAATTTAGTAGATATAAAAGTGTTTAGGTGACTTGTAGGGAGTATTTGAGTACATCTCGGAGTATTTAGGTCATGTTGTAAAAGAAGCTTTGTGCACACTACGCAACTGTAATTTAATGTTGCTCATTATGGTGATACTTGGAAAGCCAAGTGCTTTTTAAGGTGGTACGAAGCACTCTGTGTAAATAGTTTGAGAATCACTTCGTTGGACTGAATAAATTGTACTTACCCGTATAGATTTAGTGCAACTAAAGACTTGAGTCCTATTCGGAAGTAACACTACTATTACTTGAGTACAATTTCTGGCTACTCTACCCACACAACAGTCAAAGCAGACTCCACCTTGGTCCCGTCAGGCCGGTCCACCAGGAAGACCTCACTCCAGATCTGGATGCCGGTAGTCTCCCGCTCCGAGCCGCCCCTCCAGGAGAAGCCAGTCAGGGGCTCGTCGGCCTGGCCCAGCCAGTCGTCAGACCCCTGGAGTGAAAAATGACTTTATAAGTGTTCCAGAGCTTGTCGTCTGCAGTTGTGTACAGTCGCAAGGATAGAAGATCTATGCACCCCCGTTAGTCTAAACACAGTTTTCTGATTAATATTGCATTTGTGAAATATGAATAATGCAGCAAAATCCACCCATTTGTATCCATCTCAGGGGGCG
>NW_017836761.1:0-699 GCF_001891065.2 Hippocampus comes
AAAAAAAAAAAAACAAAAAAAAAAAAACTAATCCTAAAACTAATAAAAAACCAAAATTATCCAAAAAAAGAATCCTGCTCTGAAAATGAATTAAAACTATACAAAAGTCAAAATTAGGTCAAATTAACAAGACTGACAAACCTTGCCCTGGACTCAAAAAGTTTGCAACTCCCTGCTAAGGAACAAAAGGTCACACCTCATTAGTCGCAAGTGGAACAGAGCTCTCACCTTTGGCCCATGTTTGTTGCCCAACAGGGATATGGCGCTGGACACGCCATCAACGTCAATAACCGAGTCAGAAATCTCGCGCCTGGGCGGCGTGGAGGCCCTGAGGTTGAAGGTGGGTCCGGTGCGGAGGAACCTCTTCGGCCCCGTGGACCACCAGCAGCTGCGTGAGGACTTCCAGCGCCTGCTGTGCATGAACATCGAGGCGGCCAACAAGCGCTGGAACTACGACTTCGTCAGCGACACGCCAGGAACCGGATCCAACGTCCTGTGGGAGGAGGTCCGCTGCCAGGATGTACCGGGCTTCTACCGCGGTGGCGTGGCGCGGTCGGGCAAGCCCGTGCGCCGGAGCTCCACCTCGTCGGGCGAGAGGTCCCCGACGTCCAGCAGCTCTTCCGGATCCGGGGATGAGTACCTGGAAGTGACTGCCAGGGAGTACTACCGGCTACAACGGCCAGAAAAACGCAGACAAGC
>NW_017836762.1:0-699 GCF_001891065.2 Hippocampus comes
GATTCATCTTTTTTTTTTCATTTTGTGCAGTCTATATAAATATTTAATTCATAAATAAAGAAGGAAAATATCCCAGAAAGTTTTCCACTGATTTCATGTCTTTTTAAGCAAAAATAATATATTGTGATATACACTGTTGATGGGTACATACAAATAAGATCATTTGTATCGGGATTTCAATTTTTGTCCATAGCGTTCACCTCTTCACTCAGGAATGACCACTAGCATCCTGTCTTGACCTGTTTCTAGTGTAGCCACTAGCACCATTCTCTTAGTGGACAAGAGAACAGGACAATGCACTGAACCAGTCAAAACACAAGAGCTGTGTGTGTTTGAGTCTGTATTCGCTTCACAGAAAACAAACAGTGACAGAAACAAGTAAAAAAAAAAAAAAGTGGGACTTGGAAGAGAAACAACCCACAGAAGCAGACAAAACTCATTAAAAGAAGTTCAGTTTATCATCAATCCCATCCTTTTTTTCTATGTTTGTCTCGCTGTGCCTAAAACATAACAGACAGTCCTTGCTAGTACTGTTTGGCTTGATATTTTTCTCTTTTCTTCTCTTTATTGAGCATGCAATCCCATCCCGCCAGCACTGATTAGAATCACCTCAAACCAAACAGTGGCAACACTGGTCTGTGTAGTTCTGGGAAACAGAGGCTTACACGTGCAAAGTGGCGTATGATGGATTTTTTTTTT
>NW_017836763.1:0-699 GCF_001891065.2 Hippocampus comes
GTTGTTAATTTGCAATGACAAAAACTGTAGACTCATTCCCCTTGACTTAAATTACAATACACCTACCTGAATATTGAACTGAATATTGCAGCAGAGACTTAAAGTTAAATGGTATGTGCTAATGCACACAAACACCACACAGGAGGATTGGAGACTACGCTCCCCCTCAAGACCTGATCTCTGATTTTGTTGTAGCTGCTCAGATTTACAGGTGCCACCGACCTTTTCATCACACCAAGTCCCTGCCTTGCCTGGGCCTTTAATCATCATCTCCCGCTCTTCCATCCATTGCTCTTCCTTGTCCCACACTTTGCTTTGTTATTTTCAGCCATCTTAAACACTGCTTCACTATGTGATGTCTTTTTAAAAACATTTTTTACCCATTAAGAGGACTAGGAAAAAATGGGGTGGATTTGGGTTTTGTAAGACTGCAGATGAAAAAGTAAAACAAGGTTTCCCTGCAGAGAATGAAAAACAAATTGCAGCAAGTGTGCCCAAACGTTTGAGTCATCTCAGTGCTAGTTTCATGGATTTGTTGATTTTCTTTGATTTGCTTTATCCAGAATGAATTTGATTTGCTTCATCCAGAATGAATTTGTTACCATACAGTTGGAAAGGCTAAAACATAAAATATGATACGTTTTCAATCTCAATCGCCTCATGCTGTAACCTGTAAGTGTTGATTTCCTTGTTTTTTGC
>NW_017836764.1:0-699 GCF_001891065.2 Hippocampus comes
CTGTAATTTCATCATGCGTCTCTGCCCTTCTCTGGTGTGCTCATTCAGTCACTTCTCAGCCTTTGTATTTCCTCATTCTGCAGGATTTTAGGGTATCGGAGGGTACCTCCAGTCGTTGGGAGGCAGGTGGATGTCGTCAAAGAGATTAAAGACATCACGACGGATCGCAAACTGGCCCGGACGTTTTTTAACTCCCCCGGTAATCCTTGCGTTAAATTTTCACTTTGGGATTGGGTATTTCTGGATGCTCCTCCGGTCTGTACTTCTCGCTTCCCTCCACTCTCCCTGCTCTTACTGCTCCCCCTAGTGGGAAATGTGTGCTTCTACGGCCGCTGCTCGTACTACTGCTCCACAGAACACGCAGTGTGCGGCAGACCTACGGACTTGGAGGCCTCTTTAGCCCTCATGCTGCCCGACCTCTCCCTGGCCAGACGGAGGAGCTGGCGATCGCCGTGGAGACGCTCCTACAGCCGCAGCAAGCTGGCAAAGTGAGCAGATCGTCGGTATACAAGATTGATTGTGATACATGGGCTGTCAGGTTACTTGCAAGTGATGTGTATTTCAGATGGGAGACGGAACCAGACTACTGCACGGCCATCAAGAAAACAGCGCCCTATGACAAAGGAACAAGGCTGGTGGACTTCATTGACATGGTCATACTGGACTTCCTAATGAGTAGGTTCAAGTTTCCATGAATAC
>NW_017836765.1:0-699 GCF_001891065.2 Hippocampus comes
ATATATATGGAAATATATTTTGTTGCAATGATATTTTTATCACATTTGTATGCTTTGAATGGTCCACAACAGTTGAGGCGGTGCTCCGTGCTAAACAAACACAGCTGCCCTGCTGGCTGCCATTGGGCAATATTTAGAATGAGCAATGGCGGGTGGAGGTCAACACATGATTGGGAACACGTACAGTACGGCGCCGCATTTTTACTTCAGATATATTTGTTACTGTACTTAATTAGATTTTACAGCTATCTGTACTTAACCTGAGTATTTTTGTGGCGACTTTTTACTTTGACTCCCTACTTTTGAAAACGGATATGTGTACTTTCTAGTTCTTGTCAGAACAGGCTTCTTACTTTTTTCAACCTCCATGGGTGGAAGGAAAAAAAAACACGGAGAGGCGTTGGAAAAAAATCTCCATCTAATCTGAAATAACATGTAGAAGTAAACTGTATTTTTCAGTTGTTATCATTAGCTAATTTCAAATGTTTTGTGTGTCAGTCCTCAATTTTAGCAAATCAATGCGAACATGTTTTGATTGCATAAAAACAAATGTTTTCGTGATGCAAAGCTATCAAAACTGGAATTGAAAATAAAATATTTTGAATATAAAATATTTCAATATAATGAAAAGCGAAGTAGTATTGCAATGATTATTATGTATTTAACCAAAGTAAGACAGGACGGCGAACAGCGAAAAGC
>NW_017836766.1:0-699 GCF_001891065.2 Hippocampus comes
TTTTTATTTTTTTTTAAGTGTCATGCCACTTTCCTGTGGAGCTTCTTGCTAAAAAAATAAGCATTCAACAAACAAAAATTCGCACAAAGTCCAGCTTTTGTCACGGAGGTATGGATCATTTGGGGCTTAATGTGGATTCATATTTTTGGGAATCGACTCAAAGCGCGGTCGGCCGCTTAATTCGAAAGCAACAACAACAAAATATCACAGCCCGAATCAACAATGACTCAACTTTGTCAAGTGGCAAAATTTCGGGAACCTCATTCAACGCATCACCAACCAGTTTCGAGCATTGAGGATCAAGAAAGACTTAACAAGGAAGTTGATGCAACATTGGACACGGGATGGGCAAAACGATAAAAATTTGCAGGGAGAGCACGCAATGACAGCAGTCTACCATCACTCAAATACAGATGAAGACTAAAAGTTTGAAAGAATGCAAGAAGTGCAGACGTGGAAACAATCGCAAAACAGAAACGCAGGTGAAAGGCCCGAAACCCTCAAAGCAGTCCCGTGCGAGGTTTTGACAATTATTTTCTTTGCTGAGAGTTCCCCATTGTTTCAGAGAACCATACAGAGGAAGGAACTTATTTGTTCTCAAGTTCTCTCGAGAAACACGGTCTTCTAGTTTTCCCAGCCTGTCTGGGCCGCTGCCAAACTTGCTGTCGTGCAGTTGCGGCTCACTCGCGACCTTCAAGA
>NW_017836767.1:0-699 GCF_001891065.2 Hippocampus comes
AAGACAACATTGTTTTGATCAGAGAAGAAAACAGCGGTCGCAGTGTGTCACTGTGAGCTTCTTCTCTCAATGCACCTCCATCAACTCATTTTCATCGTTATTCTTCTATTCTCTTCACCAGATCACGGGGTATCTTATCGACTGGACTGTGACACCTGCTTCTGCTTTGCTGGCCACCCAATCTGCTCCGACAGAGAATGTCTCAACATTGAGAGCTCAGACGAAGACCGCCTTCATTTTACTGGTCCGTCTGGTTGTGCGAGAGGGCGTCTGGATTTTTAAGTTTAATCCGACGTTGACGTTCCACATCTGTCTGTCATCGTCCTTCTCAATATCATCTATTTGTATGTCGCGAATATGTGAAATATAGACGAAAGGTATCGTATACCGAGACGAAGATTCATCGCATGGCAAGAGACAAAGCGAGGAAGGGAATGAGTTTGAAATCTGTGTGGAGGTTGTTTGTTTCGCAGGTTTACATCGGGTCGTAAAACACGCAGACTATGTTTGGCTGATGTCTCGCCAGTACTCCCCAGAGCACTGACTCAAGATCTATATCAGGTCTTCCTCATGTTTCTCAATTCACCGGAGACGACATCACGTCGTTATCATTCGAAATTTTCACTCACGACTGACGTCGTATCGTAATGTCGAGATCTTTGTCCGTGCCCTGCCAACAAAACAAAACCAAAATGCTCT
>NW_017836768.1:0-699 GCF_001891065.2 Hippocampus comes
CAGATGTGTAAGTTACCCATGCCATTGACACTAACACAGCCCCCATAGATGCCAGATTTTGAACTTTGTGCCCATAATAGTCAGGAGGGTTCTTTTCATTTTTGGCACGGAGGCCATAGTGTCCACAATTTCCCAAAGGCAGACTCGGAACACTTTCCAATTCGCATCAGTTCATCTGTGATTAGCTTGAACTCAGAGAAGCCGGCAGCGTTTCCGGGTGTTTTTGCTAAATGTCTTTTGCTTTGCATAGGAAAGTCTTAAGTTGCACTTATGGATGTAGCGCTGAACCAATTTACTGACATTGGTTTTCTGAAGTGTGCCTGAGCCCATGTGGTGATATCCCTTACACACTGATGCCGGTTTTTGAAGCAGTGCCACCTGAGGGATCAAAGGTCACGTGCATTCAAAGTTGCTTTTTGGACTTGCGTGTTGATTTCGCCAGATTCTCTGAACCTTTTGATGGTATTATGGACCGTAGATGATGGAATTCTTAATTCCTTGCAATTGTATGTTGCGGAACATTGGCCTTGAACTGTTGGGACAATTTTTTTTCTCGCAGTTGTGCACAAAAAGGTGAACCTCGCCCCATCTCTACCTGCGAATGCCTGAGCAATTCAGGGAAACTTCTTATATCCCAAATCATGGCACCCGCCTATTCCTAGTGAACCTGTGGGATGTTCCAAAACAGGTGTTTGAAGA
>NW_017836769.1:0-699 GCF_001891065.2 Hippocampus comes
GACTGTAGCCTGATGTGGATGTGAACTTCCCCTCTCCTTAGAGAAGTGTAATCTTTCAATGTTGTGAAAAATTATAGTTGAACGACTAAATTGGATGGTTAGAAGTCAAAAGTTGCCACTTATAGTTTGCCCTCTGTATGTCCTCTGTGCACGCAATGAGTTGCTCCTTCCCTACAGCGTGGACGCTGATGCTGACTTCAATGATGAAATTGGATTTGGGAGAGACAGCAAAAAAGGTGTCGCTACCTGAAAAGTACCAGCCATGAACTCAAGGGTGGGGAAAGGTCATCCGCCGCACACAAAAAGCATATTCGGGCACACCTTTGACAGGCCCTTTGTGTCATTCTAATGATGATCATTATTCACTCGTTCTCAAGGGCGTTGAAAAAGTGGACAACCTGCTACCGTTGAACTAAGAGCTGCCTTCTGTTTCTCGCAAGAAGAATATTCAACATAAAGATCCGACCTGTATCAAATGAAATCCTTTGCGGGACATTGTAAACAAGATTTTGCAATTCCCTTACAAGTTGTGTGCTAATGCTAGCGCTAGCGTGCTATTTCAATCCCCAGCTAATTTGGAAGGATAGTGTGAAGGGTTAGCTGTAGTTGGATGACCTTAGATTTCTCGAGTTGGACAGCGCCGTTGATGTGACGTGAGGAGAGACACCGACAGTAATTGTCATCACATATATGTTTTTT
>NW_017836770.1:0-699 GCF_001891065.2 Hippocampus comes
AAAAAAATGCTCGTGTCCGGAAATAACACTTTTCCTCTGGGATTAGATCTTAAAAGATGGGCCGGACCAGGACATCCTGATCGAGTCGTTCCTGTCTCTGGGCCGCGTGGACCACGTCACCATGGTGATGGCGCTGCACCCCGCCTACCTCAGCTGCTTTCTGAGGACCCAGCATGCCTTGCTGGAGATGGACGGCCCCCTGCCTCGCCACTGGAGACACTACATCACCATCATGGTGAGCAGTGCCGAACGGACTTCCCCTGTCCACCCGACGCCCGACAAAACCGATGTCTGCCTTTGAACCCTTTCAGGGGCAGCGGTTACTACAGCGTACAGCCTATCAGGTTACAGGTTATCATTTATTGGCGCATGAAAGGGTTAATCTGTCCGCTCGTCCCCCTCAGGCCGCCGCCCGCCACCACTGCTCCTACGTGGTACAGCAGCACAGCGCCAGCTTCTTGGAAGCCGGCGGAGACGAGAGCTGGCTGAGTGGGCTGCAGAACGCCCCGCCAAAACTCCGAGGTCTCAACCCCCTCAACAAACTGCTGGCCCACAGACCCTGGCTCATCACACAGCTGCACATCCAGGTCTAACCTAAATATACTTTTGAGGACATTTAACCTAAAAGGCTTCTTAAATTAAAAATGTTGTAAGTGAGAAGTATCTGGCCGTGGTAAAAAACAAAACAAAAAAAAAAAA
>NW_017836771.1:0-699 GCF_001891065.2 Hippocampus comes
TTGAGTGGTCCAGAGCACAAATGTGTCTGAGTCACAGACGAGCCCAATATATTGAGACAGAGACAGCTCCAAAAGTAATTACAAGACTAGTCATCTGGACACTGTTTTAGTGTGTAGCGCGCCACTAAGACACATTTGAAAAGGGGCTCCTTACTCAACAACTCCCATCGTAATTTTCCTCGTAAATTAGCGTTGCAGGCTTTGCGTGAGAGGCTTTAGCGCGGATGTTGTGTTGATTCACTGAAAAGAGTGCGGTGCTTGGTTCGGAAGTGGCTATAAAAGTTAGGGCAGGAGGAATTCCTTGGTGGCAAATTAGCCTTGTCTAATGGGAGGGGAGGCACTGGGGGAGCCTCGCGACAAGTGAGGTCATCGTTAACTCGGTTTAATTGGCACGTTTCATTAGCACGGGTCGTCTCGGAGGGAGTCACCGCCGAATCCGACTCAAAAGTCAGAAATGTCAAGTCGGCAACGTTAAATGGAAACCGTTTCGGTCATTCAGCCTAATTTGCTGAGTCATTTCATAAATCCTCCTTAGGACTGAATTATTTCTTACTTTAATTTCTATCCTCCACATACAGCACTATATAATTGTAGCCGGCGTGCTCCAGAGACACTCATCCAGCGCTCATAAACATGCGTAATGTGTGGATTCAACGTAAATAAAGCCAATGTTGCTCCAACCGACAAGTGTAATTACAA
>NW_017836773.1:0-699 GCF_001891065.2 Hippocampus comes
GGACAAAATCGTACAACTGCACAACGTCGATGTCCTAATGGGGAAGACGACAAAAATCCCAAACTCCTGCTAAAAACCACAAATGACCCACTTACAATCCAGTAAGCATTTCCGTACAGCCAACCGGCTAAACCACCATTCGATAAGCCACAGCTGTACCCTTTGAAAATGCATCCACTCGGTGCGCACCTTTTTGCCTCTGCGCTTTTACGCACGCAGGGCGCACGGACGCGCAGCCTCAAGGAACGCGCACAGTCGCGTTCCACGCACTTCCAATCGGCGCCTATGCACCACCGGCTGTGTTCTAAGCACCTTACGACAATACGCTTTCAATACCAATTTTAAAAAATAAAAACCCAAAGACGATAAATGGATTAGTTAGTCAAACGAAACAACGCCAGCAAGTAAACCTTGCCAAGTGTCACGTAAACCTGTTTCAGGAGTGAGGAAGAGTTTTTCATTGTATTCATTCTTTGAAAGATTCAAAATCCCAATTTTCGGATGCACGAGGCGTTTGCGTGCGCAGTTTGACACGGGAAGATGCGGAGGAATCCTCCTCCTCCTCGGCTACGTACATTTGGCACGTTTCCTGCGTCATGAAACAGTCCCAATCTCAGTCTTGGCAGTTTTTGTTTGGAAGGGTTCGAGCCCCTTATCACGCTGCAGTGCAGATGAGGTGTTGCGCCAAAACAAAAAAAA
>NW_017836774.1:0-700 GCF_001891065.2 Hippocampus comes
GTGGGTTCTACCAGTGCTTCAAGGTGTGATTATAAAAGCATGCAGGCAACAGAAAGCCAGGCAATTCAGTTTGTTATTTGCCTCTTGAAATATGCATCATAATGTATTACAGAGTAAAGGATTAATGTTACAAGAGGCGTTGAAATTTTGAAGCATGTCTGAAAAGGAAATTTTGTCAATGTTATTAAATTTCATATTCAGTTTCTCCTTCGTTGTTGTTTTCTTGTGTTTGAATAAATCGGCATTCTTTTGTGGTAAGGATTGTGACAAATCGTGTGCACTGGTATGCAAAATTAAAAAAAGAAATGCTGTAAAAATGTTGAATTAAGACAAAAAATATAATGGACCTAACTTAAATGCCCCAAGTGCTTTAATTTTGCAAAAACAAATGTGTAGTGGCGTGTGGTAAGACGTTTTCATTTTAATTTGCACAACAATCACATTGCTGGTATGGTCCATTTCAAACATAAAACCTTTTTTTATGCATTTTGCGACTACATTTCTGTCTAGTCTAGTCATGTTCATACTGTATATTCAAGTGAATCTTCACTCCACAGCCAAAATACATGACTTACTTGTATGGAAAATATATACTTGTGACTTTATATTGTCAGTGGACACCCGTGATGCATCAGTGGATTTAGGAAAAATAAATCCATGACATGGAAAAAGAGCCTTCCTGACTGGCCTCTATAAAAAA
>NW_017836775.1:0-700 GCF_001891065.2 Hippocampus comes
AGTTGTCTTTGATTATGTGCCCATATTGGATTTTACGTTGACTTTAAAAACAGAGACTTATATTTTTACCTTTTATGAATCAAAAGTCTGGCAGTGATTCACACGTGAGGCACATAAAAGTTCCCCCGAGTAAACACAGATGTGCCTTTGCTGATAGTGTAACTTGGCTGGAGTGCAAAGGTTCTATGCGCTTTCATCGAATTCATCATTTTGATGGCCTTTAAACTTTCTGTCCGAATTGTTTCCTCTCTGCAGCGCCAAAAAATGACAAGCCGCAGGACAAATCCAAGATTTCCATCAAGACGGCGGGTCTCCAACGGTCACGTTCCGACGCCGGCCGGGATCATCACGTGGATACGCGAAAGCCCCCGTCTGGTTTAGTCAAACCCACGACAGGAGCCTCCTTTGGCTACAAGAGAACGCCCGCAGCCACGGGTACCGCCACGGTGCTGACAGCAGGAGGTGCCACCATCTCCAGTGGCTCTGCTACTGTGGGGAAAATTCCCAAGTCCCCAGGCATGTCAATCAAGCCTGTGGGGTTAGGAGCGCCTTCTGGTCGCAAGAACAGCTTTGACGCCAGCAGCGACGCCAGCTTTCTGGGGCCCAACGCCCGCAACAGCATCCAGTACCGCAGCCTTCCTCGACCCGCAAAGTCCAGCACGCTCAGCGTCATCGGTCGCCCCGCGTCCCGACCCGTCAG
>NW_017836776.1:0-700 GCF_001891065.2 Hippocampus comes
CGCAGAAAACCATTTGGTTTTGATTTTTCACTGCAATTTTTCTCATGACCACGTTTTTCTGGATCCTTTTCAGGTATTCCCACGGTTAATTTACTGAGGGGAATTCCCTGTTTTTTGGACATGCAGTCTACAGGGTGTCCTTCGCCGCCTTCCTACGTGCCTCGCTTCTTCACGGGCCTCACAGATAAAATGGACTTCAAACAAAGAGTCATCAACACTCTGGTGAACACTGACACCGTTTTCAAAGTGTCTGGTCATGATATTTGTTTCGGTTAAGAGTGTCTTCTTTCTTTGAAACTCCATCATGTGAAATGTGGAGCTCCAGCTTGTTTACCATTCGGTGATTTTCAGGTGAGTGCGCTGGAGCCTCTCCTCTGCCGACTCATCTATTGGCGCTTTGACCAAATTGCCAAAGAGTTCCTGGAAGAGGACGTGGGTGTGGCTGAGGTGCTTTCAGACTCGGCAATCTGGCTGCACAGGTAACGTGCCGAAGTCATTCCATTCAACTGTGAGCAGAATTATGAAAAAAATTAAATAAATGGGGCACACCCCTCATTCTGCAAGTCCCTGCTCTAAACAAATGTGTTGGAACAGGATTGACTTCACAATGGAGTTTCCACGCCCATTCATGCCTAACATGGTGCCAGTCGGGGGCATCAACTGCAACGTGAGGAATCCTCTGCCTGAAGTAAGGCCCCCC
>NW_017836777.1:0-700 GCF_001891065.2 Hippocampus comes
AAAAAAAAAGTTTAGTTAGCCCAATAAAATCAAAACGAGAGGACATTTAGAAAGACTAGCCAGCCAGTTGCAGTTGCCTTCATTCAGCGTGTTTGCTCACCATTCACTCCGTAGCTCTGGGCAACTTCTGATATATTTGGTTTCAAAGAGCAAATTATGTCAAGGGAGAAGTTATTAAAAATATATATTTTACCATGCTACCGTTTGTAAATGCTCTCTGTGGTACCACGAGACCAACGTGCACTTTGTTTTTTCATGTATATGACTATTTATGAGAGCGCCATTTTGTCGGGCGCGAAGCGTAACGTAAATAATCTTATCTGTTTACCTTTCTACAAATGCGTTTTATACGTTGTAGAGCTGTGGGAACAGATCAAAATGAAATGTTTCATTCACAAGACTCACTTTGAAGGGACAGTATTATAAATACTTAATGTGGCACTTAGGATGACGGATGAGTGACAAAAATCAAAGCAGCAAAAGCTCTTACGAGTCAAGCTATGAAAAGACATTTTTCCGTAATGGGGTGACCGTGATTACGTGTCATCGTAGCCCTTAAAATATGAAATGGAGCCACGCTTGTCGAAGGCTGCAACCCACCGGCCATAATATGCGCCTGGTCAAGATTGAAGGTTTTAATCTCTCACATCTTTTTCAACGAGTCATAAGCAACAGTATTTGCCCTTTAACTTGCGCAGCC
>NW_017836778.1:0-700 GCF_001891065.2 Hippocampus comes
ATAATGAAGTAAGCTGCTTCAATAATTTTTGGTCTACTGCCACCCGTACTTTTTTCTTACCTCTTCTACTTGCTAAAGATTCATATTTACGTTTTAGAAAACCATCTTTTTTTCAAGTTGCTCCCCAAGCGGCCTCTACTAATGTATTTTGTAGGTATTTGTTGCCCTGTGCCGTCATTGTTACTTTTTTTCAAACACTTTCATTATTGCCAGGACTCATCCCTGACCGAGAGGGTAAATGGTTTTGATATGGAAAGCGGTATATGTCGCTGCCTATTTCGCTAATGGTACCAAGGGCAACGTCTTTGCCTATCCCTGATATGGTCTGTAGATTTTCGATATCTACTTGGTACGCTTTGGCAGCAACTTCAATTTGGGTATCCAAATCCTAATCAAAGCTTCTTTTTTTATTGTCCGGTTCCCATAGCGCATGCCAATGGGATATTGAGTACGATTGTCGCTCCGCCAATTCCTTTTGCCATGGTGGTACCAAAGCTTCTTCGTGTAATATGGTTCATAATTCTTGAGTGTGTTTAAAGATTGCAAACCAGATAGTGCTTAGCTCAGGACCTTAAACTTTCTGAAACAAAATCCTTACTTTTATAGCACTACTAATTCAACCCAAAAATGAAAACCCCACTCTTTTTTATTGTACTGCTTTTTGTATCGTTTCCGCTTGTTGGCCAAGAACGTAAATTAC
>NW_017836779.1:0-700 GCF_001891065.2 Hippocampus comes
ATAATTAGATGGTTGGACTCTTTACATTGCAATGCTTTTGTGCAAATTGAAGTCTGTGCTCAAACTAAACAAACCCAGCGTGGCTGCAAATTGCCGACTTTGTTACAGGGCTGAAGTGGTGCACAAGCTCCTATTACAGAGTATTTAATTTGCTCTGACTGACAAAACAACATGGCGAGCTCATTACGTTGTTGGCTTTTCAGCGCAAGGAAGGTTATGTAAATGCATACGAGTGACAGACTGCGCTCTGATATTGAGATGCTCTGTTTACACTCCATTTTTAATATGCAGTGCGTGCACAGGGAGAAGAGCAACAAATGAGCAGATATTGAGCAATTGGCTGAATCCGGATCAAGCTTGTGAATATTTATGAGCAGACGTGTTCTCTCCAGGAAAAGTTGTACGCTCATGTTTGTGGTCACCATGCGAGTGACGCTTCTCTGTCTCACCAGCAACGGTGGTGCTGACCGGCCTGGAGCCCAATACAACGTACGAGGTTCAAGTGGCAGCTGTCAATGGAAAGGGTCAGGGCGAGTTCAGTCACATGGAGACCTTCCAGACTTTACCCATCAGTAAGTCTCTCACTACCAAGATTTTTTCACGTCGACCAAATTTGTCTTGATGGACTGCAGGTTCATTTTTTTAATTAATTTGTTAGTTAATTGTTTTATAATTCACACTATTTGCCAAGCTCAAGTTG
>NW_017836780.1:0-700 GCF_001891065.2 Hippocampus comes
CCGTTTTCCTAAATTGCTCCGTGTCAGTACCGTTGTTGAATCATATTCTCACAATCCGGTTTTTGACTTCCCTAAATCTGTAATTGAGCCGATAAATTCCCGCCCCTATGATTTTCGCTAGTCGAATCTATCAAGTGTCATATTTTGCCTTCCCTCATATGCTGAGATGTTCCTCACTAAAGCGGACGTTCCAATACAGTGGACAGTTTATTAGGTTACAGTTTGCGTGAAAGGGTTAATATAAAAGGTGGCAACCTTTGGAATTTAAAATTAAAATCTCTCGGGCTGTCATTAGATGGACGGACAGATAAAACCTCCTTCACCGACGCAATGTGGTCCTGCTCGTGGGAATAATTGTTTTGACCTTGTACGTAGGAGAAGAGAGAAGCGAGGCTTAAAGGAAGGGCCCACTAAAATATTTCTGAAAGGTTGAGGTTAAATACTTCAACGGAAGGATGTGTCTGCATATAAATTGAACGCCGACCAGAAAAGGAAGCGGGAGTGGAGAAAGGAGTGCAAGGGTGACAAATCCAGGATTAGTTGGATTAGCGCGAGAAGCACAATGTGAACCGTTTGCAGCCAAGCGGGGCAGCGCACGAAAAGTGGCAAAAGGGCACACATGGTCTTTCAAAGGCAGCTTCCATATTCTCCCCAATTCCAGCTATTGCATGATCTCCCCTGTGCCTGCGTGGGTTTTCTC
>NW_017836781.1:0-700 GCF_001891065.2 Hippocampus comes
TTTTTTTTAAGGTTTTTGAGTAAAAACATACATATGTGGCAAAGGCTTTCGGTGAATTATTTTGCCAACCACCTAATCTGATGGCCTGCTTGCTCTCAGGCGTTAGACGGCTTCTTCCTGGCCATCACGACCGACGGGAACATCATCTACGCCTCGGAGAGCGTCACGTCGCTGCTGGAGCACCTCCCTGTGAGTTTCTCTGTTTATAACGCGCATCGCCTTGGAACAGCGGAACCGTTAAAAGGCACGCAATGTGTTTGTTTTCCAGTGTGATCTTGTGGATCAGAACCTGTTGAACTTCCTGCCCAGCAGGGAACACTCCGACGTCTACAAGCTGCTGTCCTCGCACGTCGCCGAAGGGGAGATGCTGACGCCCGAATATCTGAAGAGTAATTGGATGTTATTGTTTTATTTATTTATTTATTTATTTTTGCCTGGGATTATAGCTCAATCATGACTGTGTGCTGTGCCAGCATTTAGTCACGTACTGATTGTCCCCTATTTACAGCCAAGAACCAGCTGGAGTTCTGCTGCCACATGCTCCGAGGGACAATGGACCCAAAGGAGCCGCCTGTGTACGAATACGTCAAGTTCATTGGAAATTTCAAGTCCCTCAACAACGGTGAGCAACGAAATTACATCGTTGAAAAAAAACCCATCTCAAAATAGTCACTTAGCTATGTATATATAAAAGCATTCT
>NW_017836782.1:0-700 GCF_001891065.2 Hippocampus comes
TGATGACCAACAGGTGCGACGCCGGAGGAGAAGCCCTCCAACGCCACCTGTTGGTCACACACGGAACAGAACCATGACAGTCAGCCATGAAACGAAACCAATTCTAATCTAAAACAAAAAATGGAATCATGGCACTCGTCGTCTCAAACGTGTTTTGATATTAGCGCAAGTCTTCAATCTTTGGGGTGACGTGACACAGCCGACAACCAATAGATGAGTATGTTGGACAAGGTTCTGTTCACACTGTTGAATGGATAATGTTAACTTTTTATGTGGGTGAAGTAGAGCTGCCTCAAAGGTACCTTGTGGCGATATTGTCTCAACTGTATTCGCAAAAGGTATTTTATTGACTGCTTGTACGCCGATGGCGGTTTGAATCGAGACGCACAACCCACGGTGGGTTTGGGTGTGTGTGTGTGTGAGGGGGGGGGGTCACGAGGTGCCGAGCGTTCTCATCTGTTCCTCGACTCTTTTCCGATCTAACGCTCATCATGCCTCCTTCCCCTGTGTAGCATTGCTTCAATAATAGCCTGCAACTATTCCGCAGTGGGAAAAGAGGAAGTGGGGAAAAAATAATTCTCACACACGTCATGAGGGAAAAACCCACAGAGGGAGCGAGCGTGCTTGTATTTTTGTTTTGCGGTTGAGGTAAACTGGCTTTAAAGTACAAAACGCCAGACCTGACAAGGGGGGAAAAAAA
>NW_017836783.1:0-700 GCF_001891065.2 Hippocampus comes
ATGGATTGCTCATTGGATGAAACAGGACTAAAGTATTCATCATGTTGTGGTTAGCTCAGTGAATTGTTGCAGCACGCATGTCAGCTTAATATACAATGAGACAACGAGACCGAAATCAACACTGTTAAAAACGGTAAACGCCGAGCGACGCTGGAAATACTCTCGACTCCCCACTGCAGCAGCAGAGTTGAGCAGTGCTCTCTGAAACACAGCCAACCGCCCCCCCAAAAAAGCATTACATTTGTGTAGTGTGCTGCCAAACTGGCTTTAAATATCCTACAGTGTTTTGAGTGCAAAAATGATTGCATCAAGCCGATTTGCCTCTTTGATAGCTGTCAATCAAATAGTACATCAGTGTCCTCCATCATGCATTTGCTTAATGCCAACAATATCACCCATGGTTTGCATTTCACATAAATAAGGTTGCATTACGTTAAAAAAAATAAAAATAAAAAAACTTGTTGGAGTCAAGTGGGAATGCAGCATTGGTGGAATTATATAATCACGGAAGTCAATCTTAACATGGAATGCATGTGATGCCAAGATGTGTTTAAAAAAAAAAAGAATGACAGCAGGTGCCTTTGCAATCTGTCATGAAATTGCCTCGCACAGAGGCTGTCAGGCCGTTTTGTCGAGCCCATGTTCCTCTTCGCGTAACTAACTATCACGGCATGGGCACGGAAGGGAGGGGGGGGGCGTG
>NW_017836784.1:0-700 GCF_001891065.2 Hippocampus comes
TTTTTTTTTTTTTGTTTGTTTTAGAATAAACTCACCCAGTTGACTTTGTGAGAGGCGGGGTGCAGACTGGTTGCCGGCCAACTGGAGGGCACAAACATTCAAGTCTTCAATTAACCTAGCATGTTTTTGGAATGTAGGGCTCTCGGAAAACTGTGAGGCAAACCTCACCAACGGTGAGGCAGGAATGCTTATTCCAGTCTTGCATGCCGCCCCAGTGCAAGTGCATTGGACTTTTACAGTTGTCTTTTCAACCACCACCACATGCACATCTGCATCGGCGTGAAAACTGGCACATCTACATGTTTGCGCCGGGGCGAGTCGAGCTCATCGTGTTTTGGGAATTTGTCCAACCGCGCTATGCTGCTTCGCTGGGTATTCCGGCGGGACGAGGGGGGTTTTCTATTCCACGCCCCCGGCGCACCTGACAATTTGGTGACAAAAAAGTGGACGACATTGCATTCATAAATATGACATCAGCCTGCATCAAATCCTCTGAATCATTGTCAAAATTAATGTATTGAATCCATTGTTATTATTATGATCATATTTAATATATTTTTAAAAGCACTACCCTGACCTTTTCACAACTATTGCGTGGTTTGGGGATAAGATCTAAGTGCCAACTTCACAGTTTACAACTTGCAGTTCCTTATAAATGTTCTTTGTGCATGCCGATCTTGTGCACAGACTCCAGTGAGTC
>NW_017836785.1:0-700 GCF_001891065.2 Hippocampus comes
AAAAAAAAAAAAAAAAAAGCTTGCTTGTCCTCCTTGGATAAAGGGTGCAAAAACAGGTATTAATACGTTTTTAAAAATTATTCTTATTCTGTCTCATTATCAACAATCAACAGATTGGTATACACGTAGCGGTAGAAGGTTTAACTCACGTTTCTGGCGATTCCTCAAAAATGCTGTGGCAGTCGGAGCTCTCCATCAAGAGGCTCTTGCTGAGGTTCTGTCCGCCCGCACCAGGGTAGTGGAAGTTGGCAAAGGAGTGAGACATTGGGGAGACACCTTTACCCAGTGCGGCCTCGCCACCACTCGTTCGCTTATCCTGGTTGGACAGCCCGTAGGACAACCCATCCAGAGCCGGATTCAAAGACCGCGACATGTAGGTGTCGGCGGACTGGGGCCGCCGCAGCGGCGAGGACGGATACGGAGACAGTTTGCTGATGAGAGGAGTGAGCAGGTCGGCATAGCCGGTCTTGGCCGGTTTGACCAGGCGGTCCACGTGGATGTTGAGCTGCTTCTGTTCGAAGGCGCAGGAGAAGACACTGTGGGCCAGGTTCTGCATCCAGGACAGCAGAGACAAATCCACGTCGTCGCAGCCGTTGCCGCACAGCATGTCCACGCCCAGCAGGACCTCGCTCTCCGTGATCTCTTCACCTGTTGCCTTGCTCTGGACACAAAGAGATCCCACAACTGATCCAACAGCCTT
>NW_017836786.1:0-700 GCF_001891065.2 Hippocampus comes
CACAAATGCTTCAGTCAATATTTAAAACGCCAACTAGAATCTCTGACTTTTCTCATTCAAAAATGTAGACGATTGCAAATCAATGTATGGACTATCGGCATTTCTGCCCCCTTTTTAGCACCATTGTGTCACTGAACTTCACGTCGTTTATTTTCACATCGTGAGGCAAAGCGGTACGCCTCGTCCGCCGCGTCCCGACGACGATACGCACGTCAGAGCGGATTTTAATGCAAACGTTTATTTTGTCGCAAAAGCGGCGAGGGGGGGGAAAAGGCCGCAAAAAGTCGGGCGGTGCCAAAAGCGCGGCAGACAAAAGCCACAGAGCCGCATTGTCGGCGGCGGTGGAGAGGCCATCAATAACGGCGTGACTCCAAAAGAGCGAACGCGGGGGAGTGCGAGAGGAGGCCGTATAATGGAACAAAAAGCACGCCGCCGACGGCGGCTCGGGTCTTTGCCGGGCGTTAATGGGCGTGAGAAGAGGCCTGCTCAGTGTTCCTCGGCTGACAGCTCACTTCTTCTTGGTCGTCGTCTTCCTCGCTATAAACTCCGGCGTGACATCGTCGTGGCAGGAGAAGAAAGCCACGCGAGGGAAAGGTCATCCTCGGGCGATGGCAATCGTTTGTCTTTCTTTTTGTTTTAAGGGAAGCGAAGGGATGGATGGAGAAGCTGGGAAACGTCAGGATGTGTCTTTTTTTTTTTT
>NW_017836787.1:0-700 GCF_001891065.2 Hippocampus comes
AAACTATTATAACCCTGACACACACACTAAAATCGGTAGCAGGTTAGTCCACAAAACAACAGGCCTTTGTCAGCTTCTAAAAATCCTCAAATAAATTAATAGTATTCAGTGGGAGGGGTTTATTTGCGATAACTTGAGTGAGTTCTATGAATGTATTTACTCAACTGCTATCCAGTGAGTACCAGGTGCTTATTGACGTTCTCAAAGTGTGGTATGCGGTTTCCCTCCAGTTGTACGCCAAAGACTCACTCTCGAAGTGTGCTTTGGTTGTATTTAACTCAGTATATTTGTGTTTAATCTTTAAAAACAGGTGTTTCAAACTCAACTTATGTCAGGGTTTCTCGAGGTAGAATCAGGGTGATGTCTGGGCCGCATCAAGTATTCCACAAAAAGGGGGTTCAAGTATTCAAATATAGTATTGTACAACTAATCCAATCTTCTCCATCTTTATTATCAGTTGAGAACGTAAACGGTTCTTTAGAATGTGAAGATGTGTTCGCTGGTCCTCTCTATCATTTCCGTGGTAATTTGCATGCGTCAAACACTCATATTAAAAACAATACACTATAACAACAACGTTAATACTGCAATGTCACCTCTGCTTGTTGCGGTCCTTCCACACTCGTCCTGATTTTGGCTTCCCCAGAGGAATAGCAACAGTCGCTTTGACACTATTTCTCAGACGGCGCTTCTTCTTGGG
>NW_017836788.1:0-700 GCF_001891065.2 Hippocampus comes
GGAGGCACCTTTCCAAAGCGCATTTCGAGTTCCGACGTACTTCCGGGTCATCTGGCTCAGTTATGGAAGGAAAGTTGTTGAAGCTACGAGCAGAATACAAAGAAGCCCAGTGAATCATCTTGCAGACAGGCTTTGGCGCAGCCCCCACACTCGTTTTCCTTTCAAGTGTGCAAGCTGGGTAACGAGACCGCCGTGTGCACGAGTCACAAAGCGCCTGCAGTCCGCCGACCGGGCGACCACATCCTTCTGAAGCGAGGCCTCTGCTCATCAAATATTTGTAATGGGGCAGGTAGCGGCTTTTGACAGAACCTTTACTTGCATTTTCAGGGGTGGAGGCACCGAATTTACTTCACAGGGACCACGAGGTGCCCTCAACTCCAATTACCCACGGTGCATTTAATCCTGGGCCTGGCCAGACTGCGCAGAGATGAAATTTATCGGCGAAATGGCCGTGGTGAAAAGGCAGATTACTTGACGGAACCCGTTGGTGATAAAAGGGGGCGGCTTTAGCGTGTGCTCCTTTCCGAGAATAACCCATTGGTCTCCTCCTCCTATGTGGGAGTGGGGGTTGCTTTTAGTAGCTAATGAACGCCGAGGCCTAATAAATCTGAATGAGGTCATGCCTGGTCTCTAGGAAATCTCCAAAAATGTCTCGAAATGATGTCTCGGCGTAAATGAACGCGGAATACAAATGGCAACC
>NW_017836789.1:0-696 GCF_001891065.2 Hippocampus comes
TCCTTATCGGAAATGTTACGAATGCAGCTTTCGTGTGTCTTGGTTACAAACAACATGAAAACAGAGGGTGCCTTGGGCCATCTTCATCTTTGGAAAACATTACGTTACAGACTTTTTTTTTGTTTTTTGCTACCAGCAACTCTTGTGCACCATAGTAACCCATTCACTCACTTTAATTGTAAGTGGAAGCGCACTGAGCAGCATTTAATGAGATTTCCACGGGAGAGGCTGATCCTCTCCCCCCTTCTCTCCGTGCAGGAAACCCTTTCTATCCAGCAGGTGGTGCTGTCTGTAAATTTTGCTCTTTTTTTTTTCTTCTTTTTTTTCCTTCTTTTTACTGCAGCAATCACAACATCTTTGTGACTAAACCGCATGCTTCTTGAGCATTGCAGATGAAGACTACACGAGGCAAATTTAGATCATTTAGATGCACCCGATTACAAGTGTGCGAGGGGGAAACACTTCACTGTGTGATCTCGGCGCTTGTCTAGCGGGGGCATTATCTGCAGTAATAGAGTCAGATCTTCACAGACAAATCCCTTTTAATGTCAGCCACAGCGCCCAGGGGAGACCACCCTCGCTGGGAGCTGGGTGATGGCAGCTAATTTCAACCCACACAATAGAGTCTGCCTCGTTAGATCACACTATTACTTCATCAAGAAGACTTGGTGTGTGTGTGTGTGTGTGTGTGTGTGT
>NW_017836790.1:0-688 GCF_001891065.2 Hippocampus comes
ACACACACACACACACACACACACAAAATTACATTTTTTAACAGCACTAAGTAACACCTAAATAAGAAAGTAGCTCTCTAAGTAACACCATCATGACCTACTTTAAAATGCAAGTGGTAAGCCGAAGACCTCATTAAAAACATTTCTAGAAAGTCAAATTCCTACAGAGTTTAATTAATAGTATTGTGCGCTATTGCAACATTATACATTTAAACATTAGCACTGTACATACGTACGGAGGTCGAGGGTTTGAATCTGGGCTCCCCGTGCCAGCGTGGGTTTTCTCCAGGTTTCCTCCCACATTTAAAAAATGTGGATGGCAGGTTCATGGAGCAATCAAAATTGTCCCTAGCTGTCTTTGTGAGTGGCAATAGTTGTTTTTCTTTGTGTGCCATGTGAGTGGCTGGCATCCATTACAGAGTGCATCCCGCCTGCTGCCCGAAGACACCTCGTGAGGGGAAGAGGCTCAGATTGTGTATGGATACTTCGTGGAAATACACTGGTGCACATTTAAGTCATACTTAAATAACTATTCAATTCAATTTGGGTCTGCATGAAGATGTAAAGAGCAAGCATATATGGACGCAGCAGCCTTTCACGAGTCTCCTAGACATCATTCTGATAGATTTTGTTAAAAACAAACAAACAGCCTGAAGTGAGAAGATCAACCCACTGCTGTTGCTTTTTT
>NW_017836791.1:0-701 GCF_001891065.2 Hippocampus comes
AAAAAAAAAAAAAAAAGTCTGTTCACCTTTGAATACAGTATCACCATGCAGCGACGTCTTTGTCGAGCGGGGTGAGCAAACACCAAAAAGGCCCAGCAGGTGTTTGAAACATGGCTTGCTATCAAAGAAATTACCGGGAAATAGCTTCTGTGAGACTCACCGCACCAATGTATGTCAGCGTGTACTTTCAGCGCTAACGTGATGCCTATTCAGTTCACTCCGTTTGCGTCCAGAAGGTCAGTCGATGTCAAAGGGGACTCTGTGTGTCAGAAGAATCTTCTGGACTCTGCTGTGGATCTGCTCCCAGTAGGATGGACTGGGATCATTGGCTTGCAGGCTGGGAAGGCCAAACAAAGGAAACAAATTGAGTTGGAAACATTTGGTAAAACCGAAACAAAAATAGTCATGGAAAGAGCGTATTTGATGAAATCCAGAACAAAAACGATCGATATATTTCAGCTGAGCTTCCCATCTTTGAAAAGGCATTGTGTTGAATCGCATGACGTAATACAAGTAACTAATACAGTTGAAAGCACTTCTGCGGAGTTAAATAAAGAATAAAATAAAAGTCCGTCCATGTATAATATTTTTGGGGGAGAAGACGAAGTGTTGTAGATTTGAAGCCCGCATCACGCTGACAATTTTACTTTTGTCCACTAAGCGGCGTTGCAGCCCCACGTGAATCAACACAAATACAACTC
>NW_017836792.1:0-701 GCF_001891065.2 Hippocampus comes
AATGAATATGACAAAATGTGAAAGAGTAGGAGTGAGTGCATATGTTAAATCAAGAGTCTTACAAACAGCATCTACTTGTCACATTGAACGTGTACCTACCAACTGTCTCACCTGCAAACAAACAAACAGCCTCACACAACCGCAAACCTCCAAAAAGACCACAGCAAGAGTAGAAAATATCACTCTTGGTTTGGAGCTCAAGCGTAATGCCATGACAAAAGATAAAAATAGACAAAACTCTCCTGAAATAAAAAGTACACAGGGTCACAGGTTTAAATCTCACTATAAAACGTAGTTTGCAAATTGGGACCGTGATTTTGGAGGGATGCTTTTCTGCTTCCTTAACACTGGTACTGCCCCCACTCCACCTCCAAAACTGTCACAGCAGTGTGATACAGCTGTGCGTTCCTTCACCTTCTCCCGAACCTGTATACATGGCTTCACACGGAATTGGTGCCAAGAGTATGTGTTTGTGAAATACACGTATAAAAAAATGAAAAGAAAAATTGGCTGCTGGGCTGAAGATTGTTAAATTATAATAAAATATGTTCAATGGACTTGTTACGCTTCCGGGCCACTGTACTTACATTAACATACAGTATGCAACAATCCAGACTACTAGGAATTATAGTTAATTGGTGCGTGCAAGAAGACAAATAAATACATGATAGTGGATCTAGTCACAAAAACAACAACAACAA
>NW_017836793.1:0-701 GCF_001891065.2 Hippocampus comes
CTTTATTTGTCTCACAATGGAGAAATTTGCAAGATCGTCCTTACTCCAAAACCATTTAACCATGCAGCATATTCAAAGACCCTGTCTGGTAGCTCGCTAAATGTTTTCTTTCTTTATTGTCTTTATATGTCATGACATAATTCAGGCTCTTCTTTCATCGCTAAGTATGCTAAGAGAGGCTAGAAATGTTCCTGTCCTCTCTTTTTTTTGTTTCCACTTTGGTGTACCGCTCAGGCCTCCTCACATATGCCGGCCACATGCGTCTCATTATCTGGCGTAATGGCGTCGTGACGTCATGATTCCAAAACTATGTCAACGGTTTGAAAGGTCAATGCCAAAATGCTGAACATCAGACATTTGGATTAAAAACAGGAAAGGTCAGTTCAGCGGTCATGTGGAAATTCATTTCAAATTGTGGGAATGCGATAGGGGTGAGTGAGCTTTTTTTGTAAGCGTTCCATTGTCCAAAAGCACAAACATCACCTGATGCGCCACAAATTGAATTTCGCCTCCTGTTTCGTTGGTGGTAAACACAGAACTGAAAGAATGACAAGTAGACGCCTGAAATCATGACTTAAAACTTCATACAGTGCTCTTCACAAAAGACAAGGCAAAATAGTTTGCTGTAACTCATCGTTGTCCCTGGTAAATCATCTTCAAAAATGACGACGTTGTATTGGGCTTGCCATTGAGTCATGTGA
>NW_017836794.1:0-701 GCF_001891065.2 Hippocampus comes
GGAACCACGGCCAGACGGAGGAGAAACTCTGCGGAAAATAAGAAGACGCAAAGGTTTTCGAGGAAGGCAAGCCCCGGATGTTCAGTTTCTCTATTGTTGTGGTCCACTTGACGGATGTCTGGCATGCTGTGGACACACATGGCCGCAATGGAGACCAGAACCACGCTCAAAGACGTGACGGCCATCGCTTTGGCCGAAGCGGAGTACGACGGATTCTCAAGGTGGAGCCAAATGTTCCGACGGACATCCGCACACCAGGTGCCGTCGAACAAATCCACTTCGGACTTCTCCTCCACCGATGAGTCGTGGAGGTCCACGCTCCCCTGATCCCAGCCCAGGTCCTCAGTCTGATCAAGGAGTTCTTGGAATTTGTTGCAACAGCACAAGTCCAGATGGTGATCCTGGATGCCCCAATACTCGACCTCTTGGCGGAAGGACAGGAAGCACCAACCGTCCGCCAGGTGCATTTTGCCCGTCAAGTAAAAGTTGAGGATGTAGCAGAAGAAAAGTGGATTGCGGTCAAAATAGTATTCCATTTCTGCTGCAACAAAGTCATCGCAGAGCTCCAGGATGGCTTCTTCGGAGCTACAACACAGGAGACGTGCCAGGCGAGTGTGAGGGAAGCGTTTGAGAACACCGTGCTCCATTCTTTGCCGGAAACCTCCAACGTTGACCATGATGACGCAATCATCAGGAGCGTG
>NW_017836795.1:0-701 GCF_001891065.2 Hippocampus comes
ACACACACACACACAAATTATATGTTAGCATTCTAACAAGCTAAAGGAGACAACATAATGGGGAAGTATAACGATGGATTTTGATATCTGGGAGACAAAAATTCAGAAAACCGATTAATTGGCTGATTAATTCAAAAAATATATGATTATAAAAAAATGGGGGGAGGGGTGGAATTCCCTTCATGCGTGCCAAAACAAAGATATGAATTTCAGGCAGAATATTTGAGCCTCCCCCTTTTGGTTTTGTTTAACTTTCCAAGGGAGAATTTTTTGGAGGGTTTATTTCAATATTTGTTTCAATATCATAATCTTTGTATAATGTTTCAATGTGGTTTGAGCTGATTTGAAAAGGTCTATAAATCGGCCGGTTAATTGGTTGGGCCTTGCTAATAAAACAATTAAAAACAAACAACACACAAACAAGAACAATAAAATAACAGCAGAGGTTTGAGGCCAAAGCGGCTAAAATGGGCGTGGTCAAGATTGTCCAATAAACACGCTGCATCCCAATTAACTAGCATAAACACGCCCAATTGAAAGGAGCAAGTGACGAACCGACTCTCTCGTTAAGCAATCGTCGATGACCTCACGGATGCGGCGTGTGCGCGCTCTCACCAGCGTCGTCGGGGGCTCGCTTGTAGAAAAGCGACGGGTCCACGCTTCCCGGCGAGCTGTTGATGTGCGCCATGGCTTCGCCGCCT
>NW_017836796.1:0-701 GCF_001891065.2 Hippocampus comes
TTTTTTTTTTATGGACCCAAATTTCAATCATGAATAAACTCATAAAAGCAAAAACATAAACCATGCTCTCAGAGAGTTTGCCTGACAAAAACGAATCTCTTGTCACTTGAGTTTAAATCCTGACGAATAAAACCTGTCATTGACCTGACATTCTCTCCACCACTGCGGCTGCTTTGAATACGTCTTGATCAATGTCATCTTGTGATGGATAAATACACAATATCGAAATGTCAAGGTCATGTCCACGAAACAACTCGGATGAAAACCTCCTTTGCTTTGCGTTGAGTCTGAATGCCACCTAGTGGCTCAAACGAGAGGCCACGTTCGTTCTCCATCAGGCTTGTGGCAGCATGACCGGAGGTCACAGCCAGAGCTACTTCCATGTACACAGCACCCCCTGCAGGCTTCATCTTGAACTGACGATTTGGATCTCCATTCTGTAGTCTCACGGGAGAGGCCTTTTTTTTTTTTTTTTTTTTTTAGAATTGTTGCATTTTGAAGAATAGCATCAAGTTGGGTTGACCATCTCCAAAACCGAGGGGCCAAATTGTCAAGAGAGCTACAATTGAGCTCGCTACCTACAGCGTCTTACATGAAATAATTCACAGTCTGGCTAAAGCTGCATGGGGTTTATTTGCTGTCAGGCTGTGCTTTTGTGTCAAAAAATATTGACATACTATATTTTCAAGTCACTTTCAAGT
>NW_017836798.1:0-701 GCF_001891065.2 Hippocampus comes
GAGATTCCACCCAATATTTGAATCTAATTTTGTGAGTCGTTTGCTTACAATGTCTGCATTCAACCTGACATCGCCCTTCATTTTTCTTCTCCTTTGACTGCAGCCCCTTTTAGTGCCCATTTGACTTTGTTCATTAAGTATGAGGGCGACTCGAGGGATCACTTAAAATTGATCAATGGAGTTGTTGAGCTAATGCCGGAAGGAAAAGTCGTCCCAAAATGAAAAAATAGATCTATTTTTTTCCCCTTAGCCTCCTGACATGTACTGTTTGCATTGAAGACGTGGCGGCGAACAGACGGGAGCTAGTTGACTTAAGAGGCACATTTTCGTTGTTCGTTTGGAATTGTTTTATGTTTGCAGCATCTACCGTCCGCTTAAAGGCTGTGAGCAACAAGGCAAGTCGCGCGACCAAATGATTTCAATATTTCTGAGACGTGCAGCAGCAAATGCAAGGGAAAAGAAGCGCCCGCTTAGAAACAAGTAAATATGGACCTTCACAGAATCATTTTCACGTTGTTTCGCATATGACACGAAAGGAGCATGGTGAAAGGCAACCGTCAAGACGATGGTGCGGAACATTGTCAAAGACACTATGCCACTGTTACAAAAGCAGTCATTTATCGACGTCTGTTAGTAGCATGAAATAAACTTCCCATGACTCAATATTACAGCTAATACAGACTAGCTCTTTATATCCCGAA
>NW_017836799.1:0-701 GCF_001891065.2 Hippocampus comes
GGCAAATATGAACACACAATTTACACTATGCTGTACGTGTACAAAATAGAATGAAAGGCAAGTCTAGGATCTCATGGCTGTGCAGCTCCCGACCAGCACTGGCCTGCACTGTGACAACACTGGCTGCAATTCAAACATTCCTTCTGCTATTTGGTTTTTAGTTTGTCTGCTCCCAGCAAACACATACCCCCCCCCCCTCACACACACACACACATACACAAGCACACACACACTTCCCGTCATTCATCCACTGGGGATACACACTCACTGTTCACCCTGAGGCAATCTCAGGAAAGCCCATCTCAAATTAGTGAGAACGAACAGTGGAGTTTAATGGTCATAAGGTCACAAAATACAAAATTGGAACATTTTCTGAAAAAAAAAGTGCCTCTAACTTTGCATAGAAAAAAAAAGATTAAACTGCTGTGCGATAAATGAGCACATTTGTAACTTTCCTATATACTACACACTATATTAGAGTGTGTGGGTCTAGTAGATCTTTTTAAATATTGGGATGTTTTTTTTCCCCTCCCAATACAAGCTCAGTTTCATTCTTTTACCTGAAACTGATAAATCTGAAATGCGTTTGTGTCAGTGCAATATGAACATAACTTCACAATCTACCAAGAGCTAATACAAACGATGTACAATATCTTTGAGGCGGTCTTTGAGGTCATGAATTGCAGTTGTGTAGAAGTGCC
>NW_017836800.1:0-701 GCF_001891065.2 Hippocampus comes
TTTTTTTTGTTTGTTTGTTTTGTTTGACTTTTAGTTCGACTTGAATTTTTACCACCCTTTTGAGTCATTTGCCTTTGAAGGCCGCACTGTAAAAGATATCTTGAATCAGTGAGGTTGTAGTCCCTCCCGCTGCCAGCCCACCCTAATCATTAGATTCGCGCTTCCACCTGTCACTCATATTGATAAGTTACGACAGTCGGTGTTTGTCACGCCGCCACAGACAGCGAGGGAAAAGATGAGGCAAAATGTCACAAAGTCTTGTTGCCAACTTGCAGCAGCGCAGCAAAATGTTGATTCTTGCTCAAATGCAAAAAGGTCACCTCCCTCCCTTGTGTACCCTAATTGTCTCTTGTTGGCATCTAAACTCCAAACCGCCTTTGCTGTCACGGCTGTCTTACACTTGTCGTTAGTCATTATCGTTTTTCTTTCCAGGAAGCACTCGTCGCTCTTTGGGAGAGTGATGACGAGTCAAAGGACGAGGCCGCTGATGACGAGACCCAAGCCGTGCCAGCGGTGCCCTGCAGACCTCACGTTGACAAGCTGTGGCATCGCGTCGTCGACGCACGAATGGTCGTGGGAGTGATACTTGCTGCCGGCGGCTCAGTGTAATTTCCTTTCATTGTCGAATCCCATCAGAGAGCGATTGATTTCATCTGTTGATTTTGGTTGAAGTTTGCTGCAACTTGAATACAATTGATGTC
>NW_017836801.1:0-701 GCF_001891065.2 Hippocampus comes
AGTTGGGCGCACGTTCGGGACGTCAGAAGTCTCAACATACCGTGAGCAAGATGGGGGAATGTAAAAATGACTTAAGCATGAATGGGAGAATATGGCCCATAGTGTTTGCATGGGTGTTCCTCACACATTCAAAAAAACACACTTCTTTGGTAAGTTGAACTCTGTAAACTGGCTATGAAAGGTTGTTTGACGACATACACTGTGGTCTCTATATTCGTAGAAAGCGCAACTGATGCAGATGCAGCACATTCTGATTTTCATACAAGCGCAAAACTTGTGGTCTGCGCCAAGTTGGGTGACAATCTGGTGGTAGGAAGTGGGTCTCAAGTTACGACTGCTCAGACCACATCTAAACACTGGCCCAGCTGGTCAAATGTTGATTTGGGTGAATTTGATTGGCTTCTGTGGTGGATGTCAGATGTATTTCATGGATAAATATGTGAGCGGTAGCCATTTCACCTTCTGAATGATTGTAGAAATCAACCCATTGAACACATTATGAGGCATCAAATCATTCTCTATACCGCTGAAGCTCATTAGGGTCACATGTGCTGGAGCCTGTCCAAGCTGACTTAGGGTGAGATGTGAGGGTACAGTTTGAACCGGTAGCCAGCCAATCACTGGACACATAAGAGGATTGACAAACAACCGTTACAAACCTACGGAGGAGTCTTCAATTAACCCCACCATGCATGTTTTGG
>NW_017836802.1:0-697 GCF_001891065.2 Hippocampus comes
TGTGTGTGTGTGTGTGTGTGTGTGTGTGTGACAATAAATCTAGACTTTCCTGCCTCGCATCACATTTTTTCCCGGCTATTTTTACCAGATTCCGCTTAAAAGCGTTTTTCCCTTCCCGCCTGTTGCGGTCGGCGGTCGTTTCATCCGCTTTCATCTCGATTGACGGACGGATTGATCCACGGCGGCACCGCCGCGCCGCAGATCCTGGCGAGTTGCCAGGCGCTTTGCGTGCCGCCGATGCGTTGCGGCGCGGCGCTGAATTCCCGATGGGAATCGCGGCGGCACAGAAGATAAGAACAGCGAGAGACGTGTACGTTGACCGCTATCGGATCGTCTCAAATTACTTTTCGGCAGTCTGCCGTCGGGGGGTACCGAGTGCGTTGGTAGCAACCTAAAAGAGTCGACATATTTTCAGGTTTCAGGAGCAACGTTGTTCGACTTTGACATCGTGATGGTTTCAAAGGAAACCGGCCCCCTTGCTGTTTAGTTCCAGGCATGGGCCTTGAGACTTTTTTGTGCGGCCCATTCCCATTCTACAGTGTCGTGTTCATTTGGTAAACTGGTGTGAAGTTGCAATTTTTTTTTCAAAAGCGCAAATCCATTTTGATGGTGATTCCTCGATCCCTTCAAAGAAAAATGGCCCCCTTAGACTTGATTTCCGGGCATGGCTCCGTGAGACTTTTTCATGCGTCTTGCC
>NW_017836803.1:0-701 GCF_001891065.2 Hippocampus comes
AAAAAAAAAGCGTGTTGGTGTGCGAGTGCCGACTTTTACAGCGGCGAACGACACACTCGGGAGATGGAAGAAGCAGCACGAAAAAATGTTGATGATGCGTGTAACCAAAGACGCATGTAAATGACCATTTATCGAGTCCGGACAAGAAATATCGTGTCCATTTTATCCACAGGACGATAAGTGATTGTAGCAATTATGGCGACAGGCCTAATTACAATGACAACATTTTTTTCTTGTCCGCCACTCACTTGCACTGGTCTCTGAGCTTGCACACTTCGTCGTCGAAGTCCACCTCGATCTTGAGGATGAACTGCAGCTCCTCGTCGGTGACGAAGGTGGCCAGGGAACCGTCCACCTTCTGGCACGTGTCGGCCGCCTGCCAGTAGTTCTCGTTGTGCAAATACACCTTGTAGCAGCTGGCCGTCTTCTCATAGTGGTGCCACCCGCTCGGGCATTTCTCTGGTCAGACACAAGCGAGTGAGTGAGAACGTGTGTGATAAGAATGCATTCAGTGATTGATTGATTTTATTTTATTTTTTTTTTTAATTTAACAAAAGGGACACTCACTATTGAAGCGCACAGGCTGAGCCACGCCAATGACATCCTCCACGTGGTCGTAACCCCGGCCGAAACGAAACCGTTCTTCCTTTATGGCTGCAAAGCAAACAAATAAAAAAATGTTTTGTGTTCAATCAGCCTGC
>NW_017836804.1:0-701 GCF_001891065.2 Hippocampus comes
CGACAAAACTGGCCCGAGACAAAAATGAGTTTGACACCCCTGCAGTGTAACCTGATAACATGAGAAGCTGTAGCGACCGCTGTCCCTTAAAGGGTTACATTCTATTAAACACCAAGTATAAATAGAACGCAAAGTTAGCAAACACAAGCAATTCTCCCAAATACTTCAAAAATCTCTTTCATTGGATGTTACCGATTTATTCATCACTCCTGTTGTTATTTAATTCCAGATTAAACAAACACAAAAATAAAAACTCCTTCTCTTACTCCCTGTTCTCGATCCACGCGGAGGATTAGCCAAATCTGGGGATGATCATAATTAGCGAATCAATTGTGTAATTAATGTGGTCATTAGGCTGCTATAAACGTTATCGCGGGGCGGATCGCAGAGCTCAGCAATCGATATTGTAATTAAACCGCGCCGTAAAAAGCCAGTATGACCGCGCACTCGTGAATCCGTGCGTGGATGTGTGCATACGTAACAGACCTCGTGACCCCGTGGTTTTAGTGCTCCCGAGTACTCGCGAGGATATACAGCCCATTATTTTGCCATCTAATTACTAAGCTGTTCTCTATGCAGAAATCAATCCAGCTCTCCTGTATGGGCTTTGTCCTACTGGCCCCGTAATGCATCTTTATTGGAGAGTTGTGGTATTTGGCATGCAAGAGGAGCTTTTGGGGGAGGGGAGGAGGGCTGAGGGG
>NW_017836805.1:0-701 GCF_001891065.2 Hippocampus comes
GCCCCGTTTGGACTCGCGCCCGACCCGCCGGCTTCTCGCAGGCGTCAGATTGAAGCTCGCCGGGTGGCGGCCACACGTGGGGCGGCGAGGCGTGTCGGGGCCCCGAGGCCTTCTCGTGCGGGGACGTGGCGGGCCGCCTTTGTTCGGGACACGGCGCACCTCTGAGCCGGGGTGTGAAGCAGGTCCATTAACAAGTTCTCCGGAAGGCTGCGCGCGGAACAGCGGGAGTGGACCGGGCCCCTTTTGAAAGCTTCGAGCGCTGTTGTTGTCGTCGTGTCGTCGTGGCCGCCGAATTGCGACCTGTGACTGTCAGACATCTTTGTCCCCAACATCACACCCAGCGGCTCTTGACACATCGGGTTGTTTGGAGCTAAAAGCAGATGACAATGCTCTTGTTTTGCCACTTTTCGGTGTCTTGTCTTCCAACGGCGTGACTGTTCATCACAGTAATGCTCTATTTGGACACAAAATGTTACTCCCGGTAGTGCTACGTCCTGTTTATTGTCACAAAAGCACTTCAATTTAAAACACGATTTGACACTCGCAACTGGGCTCCATCAGTTGGTGAAAATTATCAAAACTAAATCCATACGGAAGGAGGAAGTTGAAAGAGCCCCTTGAGAACTCTCGTTGACTTTATCACACAATACGTCGTGATTTTTTCCCCTTGCATTTGACCGATACCAAATATAGTAAAAAAA
>NW_017836806.1:0-701 GCF_001891065.2 Hippocampus comes
TAAACTTCGCAATTTGGAAAATTCAGCCCGCAAAGGCAATTTTCTCATGACAACGCGAAACTTTGGTAGATCTGTCTATGATGAGCAGACCCACCAAAAAAGTCCGAGGAACCCAAATATGAAGTTCTAAACCCACTGCCAACACCTCCGTCACCTCGAGGGGGTCAGAAGGGGTTAGAGTGCACTGTGAGATTATATCAGCGAGCCCTCCCAGACAACATCTGCTGATAACGCGACTCGCGAGGCTGCTCTGCATCAAAGTCCGTCCCGGGGAAATTCCATTGTTAGCGAGGAGAATGTCGTACGCAACCCCTGGAAGTCCCGTCCGTCCACTTAAAGCGAAAGTCACCTGCAGCTTTTTTTCATTTCATGGCTACCAATCATGAAACTCGTCATCAGAAATCGCAAAGTTTTACCGCGAACTGAGGAAACCTCAGCTGTCATCAGACTTGATTGATCCAAATTAAATGAGAATATCGCGATGTTAATTTTACTTCCTAGAAGCCGGATATAAGAAGATGCATTTTGGAATTTATTGGTGTTGGGCAAAATTTTCACTTCATAAAAACGGACATTATTACGTTCATTTTGAAAATTCAGTCCCAACAAGATTATTATTATTATTATTATTTTGTGTGTGTGTCTGAAAACAAAGCCAAATTACTCACCGCTAGCGCGTCGTCAGGTTCGTGCATGGTGAT
>NW_017836807.1:0-701 GCF_001891065.2 Hippocampus comes
TTTTTTTTTTTGCTTCGTGTGCAATGTTCAAATATTTTGAGATGGTGTATTTTGGGTTTTCTTTAGCTACAAGCCATAAGTATCCAAACTATAAAAAGTGTAGCCATCAAATATTTCACTTTCTGTGTTGAATTGAAGGGATTCCCTTTTTCTCATTTGAAATGATGCAGTGAAATAAATAAGTTTTCCATGAATTTGAGAAGTACCTGAATACACAACACACGAACACACAGAAGGGTAAACATACATTGCCTCCACGTACAGTTTATCTTTTCAAACAGACCACTCTTTGATAAGATGCTCAACTAATTATAGAATAAACGGCATTGTGATGCAGGATGAAATGAAGCATAAAGAAGGGAGAATGCTGCCTTTGTTTTTCATTGGACTGATTTGGCTCTTGCAGCTTTTTGGGAAGCAAATATCTGCAGAGGCCTGTTCGGGTTCCTCTCGAAAAGGAACGCTTTCACTTTGGCTCAGAGCCTACATAATATGTCCTGGAAAGTGCTTTTTTCCAGCTCCAGCTGCTATGAAAGGCGTATTATAATTGTATAAAGTAGACGGGGACATATTGATGCAAGAAAATACTCGAACTCGTTTCCCTTGATTCACTGACTTATGTGACCGCAAGCATGTGAAAGTCGAAACATGACAAAAGTGAGAACGCTGACATCCTTTTCGGTCTTCCTCGTTATCGCAAA
>NW_017836808.1:0-701 GCF_001891065.2 Hippocampus comes
AAAAAAAAAAAAAACAATACCCCCTGTGAACTGCGTACCCACGTGAACTGCATCATTTAAAATATAAGACATTCAAAACATAATTTTCATCAACGTTATCATATTTCTGAACTGTCCTTTCTGCCATATGTTTGCTTTTTTTCCCCAGCCTTCTGAGAAGGACACCATCTGAAGAATTGAATCAGAGTTGTTGTTAAGATGTCTGACCCCTCAGCTTCACAACTCAATCTGACTCTGGGTTGCAGCGTTGCCTAGTAACAACTGCACTATACTGACCTTATCTATGTGGTCATAAAAATGTATGAAGAACCCTCTCCCAATTGCATTGTCTTGAACTCCTCCCTTCAAGCTTCCGTTCAGCTTTTCCTCCAACAGCACTACGTCCCTCAAAGCCCTTATGTCCCCACCATAGAGCATCTAGCCAAGGGATAAGCCCCCCCTTCTACCACTGTTATAGCAACTGTATGCCGGGTCTTATCTGCCTTGCAGCGCACTCTTTTTTTTTCCATTTTGAAGGAAGGGCAAAGACTCCCACACTTGAGCCTTTTGCGAAAGACACAATGTGCAATGCGGTGAACAATTCATATGCACCCAGACCACAACAGAAAGATCACCAGTGGGTGGCTGTGGGAGGCAGAAGGATGGAGATTGCGTCCTGCGAAACTCATAGATAAGTGTAAAGAAAGAAGACTATGTAGAAC
>NW_017836809.1:0-702 GCF_001891065.2 Hippocampus comes
TTTTTTTTTTTTTTTTTTTTTTACAACTATGAATCGAAAACCCCCTTTTTCAAGATATCCCGTGCCTGCTCGAGGATGAATAAATTAGCTCTTACATCATTCATTTGGGTCGTGACACTTTAGTTTCGACATGTTTCATAAAGGAAAGAGGTTGCACAACAAGCTAATCCCCTCACAGTTGTCTCTTCCGTGCGATTATGTAAACTCCAGATGATTCAATCCTTCCCTTTCATGCGTTTTGTATATTCCGTCGGGCACCGTCATTGATTTGCTTTAACACCAGCGTGTGCAGCGTCTATCACATGGACGCGGGCTCCGTTTGTGTCCGCCTCTCGACACAAAGCGGTTAAGGGATGTGTCACCCCTCCTAGCATTGTGCACTGGAAATACAGGATCCAGGCCAGGGGCTTAGTTTTGGAGGTCACGCCCATTGTGTTTTTCTTAAATTTCGGCCATCATTACCAAGGGGATTCAAATATTCTCCAACAGCAGCCGGTGTTTCCATAAGTAAGGCCGGAGAGTACCTGACTGCTCGTTATAAATAAGACAACCGCTGGGCCTCAAACCAGATGGTCAGGTAGGGCTGGCTCCTGTTGATGCAAGGGTGGGGGGGGGGCGATTGTGTAAGTAGATTTAAACCGGCGAAAAACGGGGACGCGTTTCATTAGCGTCGCCGGCGGCAGCTCTATATATGGCGCGCGA
>NW_017836810.1:0-702 GCF_001891065.2 Hippocampus comes
ATATGAACCCTCTGGGAGAAAGACGCAAACATCACTGCTCCTCCTGAATCTGAGGTTTGATTTCCCGACGGACCCTCCTCTCCGGCACCCCCGAATTGACCTTAACGGGGGGGACTGAGGAGTGCAAAGTGCTTGCGAACGTCACATGACCAAACCCAGAAAACTGGTGAACTGTGATTGGTCATTACCCGAGCCCTTAGGCTGTGATGTAATTTTCAGTCGGCTCTTCCACTCCCGCACAGGCACAACTTCAAAAGATATGCTTGGGAATGGAAACATGGTAGGTGAATCTGTGCTCCATCGATGTGTACCCCCCCACGCCTCCCCCCAAAAAAAGTACAGACTTTGGTGCCCATGGCGACCAAACTACCTTAAAAAGCCTTCAATTTGATTTCCTTAAAGCGCTTTATAAATCCAGAATCTTGGCTCAGATGTGATGTCCGTAATAAAATGAGTGAGCTTCCAGTTGCAGAAATGTCGCTAGATTGATGTCTTCTTTGTGTGTGTGACTCTGTTATCAGAGTAAAGCAGCGCTGAAGGTCACAGCAGGCGGCATGCAGCCCGCCATCTGCTTTCCATCATCCCGCGGGGCGGCCTGTCATTGGCGCTCACTGACCCGTCAATGGGCCGTAAGGACTGGTCGTACGGGTCCGTTGTTACTGTGTACGCATGCATAGTGGAAAGCCGTTTGAGTATTTTTTC
>NW_017836811.1:0-702 GCF_001891065.2 Hippocampus comes
GCAAAAGCCATGTTTAATGCTTCCCCGAGAGCGCACGCTTGCTGCTGTTTCCATTAGCCATTTAACAACCCGCCTAAAAGGAGGGATTTATTTGGGCAAATTATCTGCTGTATAACATGAGTGCAGCATGGATCATAAAGTTTAAGTCAATACAAAAAGGGGATAACATGGTTAGAAGGGGAAAAATAAAACACCTAACTGACCTCATTCCCGCCAACTTGGTCCAGCCGGCAGGGCTGCGCCTGATATTGCCGTTTTATTCTTCTGCCGACTCCTACGAGGATCCACAGACCGTCCCACGCTGGCCATTTGCTCATCAGCCTATTACCTTCAATGGGTGTCGGAATAATTGGCTATTTCACACATGCTAGGGTTCAGCCAGCAGAGGCTAAAGGCCAGGCAACCAGCCTGTCAATGTCCTATAGTGGAGTCATCCATCAATTATTATCAGGCAAAGGGAACACCAGCATGGCCCCGAGACAACACTTTGTCAAACAGTGTGGACACTTCTTATGTTGTTAAATCAAGAGCATTCCCAAAACCATAAAAGGCCCCTTTAGGCAACGTCTAAGACGATACAGTACTTGCTTTATATACTTGAATCTTGTTCTTCATCTTCTTCCAGTGTCGGGATGGAACGGGATGAAAACTAGAGCGAGTGATATGCGGCACAAACGTACATACCAAATGGGAAAAAAAAAA
>NW_017836812.1:0-702 GCF_001891065.2 Hippocampus comes
CCTAAGATGTCGTTTGAGCAAATCAGAGCGTTTAAAAAACCCCACAAACAAATCACCATGGCTTTAATCACGATTTACCCTAGCTCCGAGCTGTACTTTCAATGTGTGATGTTTCACTTGAAAAGACCGTGTTACTTAGGGTAATTTGCTTCTAAGGGTATTGGGACACAGGCATGATTTTACTCCAAACCTCAACAGGTAACTTGATTTCCATGTGGTGGAAATTCAGACCAAGTTAACTAATAGTGATCATTGAGGGTTTGGCCAATTACGGTATATCAGGCGATATTAGTACTTAAAATGCCATAACCTTGCTCATGGTAGATTTAGCTCTATATGTCATCTTTCAACCATCAGTTGAGCTTCAGCCACCATTGAGTGGTTCTTTGTTGACTTTGATGCTGTCTAACTGACTTTCTGTTAGGCTATGATAAATGTTCATTTCCCAGTTGTCAAACTAAGAATGCATTAATTGCTTGACCTTGGCTTTACTGTTGCCCAGATTAATGCCAAAGACATGATTCAAAGTTCTATTGGACTGGAACAAATACAAATGTCTATAATATGATTTTGGTAACTCTGTCTGACTTAGTCTTTGCTCCACAGACCCATTTCGTCATTGTTTCTTCAGCAGAAGAGTCTGCACAGTGCCGCTAAAAGTGAGAATACCACCACAAGGTGAGTGTGTTGAATATAAAAAAA
>NW_017836813.1:0-702 GCF_001891065.2 Hippocampus comes
TTCATCAGATAGTGAGACCGAATAGTTGGATAATGACGATGGTGATGATTGATGACTGTACGTATGTGGCAAGATGGTTTTAGGAAGACAGTGCATGAAAGATGGGCCCTCCTGTGTTTTGTTTGGACAGTTCTCGATGTTATGTGTGGATGCAGGAAGCGGAGACTTGGCCCACAAACAATAGAGCATTGTAATGTCGGACCGTAGCTCTTTCTGGGTCACAACAAAACAATTCAAAAGACACTTTCACACACCCGAACCTTTGTTCCATCAAATAAATACGGCTGCTTGATTGTTTGTTTCCAAACATTTGGTGTGAAGTCAGAAATGGCAGGAGCTCATCACCGCTATGTCATATGTGTTTTGGTTTTGGTGATGACTTGCGTCGAAGCAAATCTATAAGTTGAGTATGAGTTGGCGCATGTGATTGTGTCCCACGACAGGTTGTTTGCTGAACCATAATGTGAACACTTTGCACATTCGCTTAATTCTTGCTGAAGACATTGTTGTTTTGCAGCAGAGCATGATGCAGAGCATGGTTCTAAAACCTTTCGATTTTTAAGCTGTTTGTGTGTCTGGAAATGTATCTGCAGTCTTTGGTCTGCTGGCCCAAAAAGTATGGTCCAGTTCACTTTTAGACAGCTACACCCTGTAATTCTAACTTCGGCTCAGATCTCACTGTTGTGAAATAAAAACAGAAAG
>NW_017836814.1:0-702 GCF_001891065.2 Hippocampus comes
AAAAAAAAAAACAACATTTCTTCGAAAAGTGCCATAAAAGCACAGCAGACTAGTTTGGACACTCTTGTGGAGACACTGCTGTGGGAAATGTCTTTCCACTTGACTTCCTCTCTTCAAGTCTGCTGGTGCTTCACAATATGCAGGTAGCTCTGATATGAGCTGGGCTGTGAGCCACATGATGGGGCATATAGAAAAGTCCGGGAAAGAGAGAATTTGTGTGACAACGCAGGTAGGCACAGAGGTACAACATGTATTTGGTGGTCATCTTGAGAGAAATTGATCAAAAAAATCTATTTCGAACCTTCTGCAGAAGATTCTGATGATTCTTTACTTCCTGTCCTGTTCATGATCGCTCAACGCCTCTCTTGTCAGGAGCACGCCAGCTAAGACAGATTGATAAATGGCTGCAAATGTTTGATACATTGTAAATATGTCACAATATTATGCATAAAATTCTTAAAGTCTGATCGATAGAGAGAACAGCGCAAGATGACAGCACTGTGTCAGTTTTGATTGTGGGGTTAATAACACAATGCGTCCAGAACTCAGTAGTTTCAAAGAGATATAAAATAACACTTTAGATTAGTTTAAAAATGAGTTGATGCATTTGACTGCAGTCGAGCAGCAATGACTTTGAATTAGCGTCATGCAAATGTAACCTGCCCAATTTTGTTTTGGAAAGACATTGTATGAAAGGGTCTC
>NW_017836815.1:0-702 GCF_001891065.2 Hippocampus comes
AAAACCAGGCCAAAAAATAAATAAAAATCGAAGCAGAAAGCACAACTCTGTAATTAATTAATCAGGAAGTACAGTAGCCTGCGCAATGACAGATGAATAAACTAAAATATGACTATGCTAGATTGTTGTTGAATTGTTTTCTATTTTAATCACAAATAAGGAATCCACCCCCCCTCCAAAAAAAATGGTCGGGTCCTATTTTAATTTATCCTCCATGATCCAGAAAGTAGCTTATTCGCTAACAAACCGATTGACAACGTACAGTTCCAATTCTTTTGCAACTTTTGATGGAATCAATTCCCACATCCCAAAAAAGTAAAAAAAACAATTGTTTGGTTATATAGTCTCATTTCATCCTCTATTAATCAGGAAGGACACCTAGCTCACACAGTGACTAACAAACAAAAACAAATATGACATTCCATGACTTTGTTTTCTTGTTTTGCTCTTTGAATCATGATGGACCCCATGCCCTAACGACAATGACAGGGTTATAGAAAAACAAACTACCGACAAAGTACGAACCGAAATCGCTGGTGACCAAGAACCAGGAAAACCAAATATGAACCTAAAGTGCTTACAAGTGGCAAGGTAAATTTAACACCCAAAAGTACACAAAACGAAATGGCAAACAGGTGCACTACTGAAGAGGCACGCCCTCCACTTCGGCTGGTGCTGAAAACAAACAAAAAAAAAAGGCAG
>NW_017836816.1:0-702 GCF_001891065.2 Hippocampus comes
AGCAATAGACATGTCTGTGTTGAAGGAGAGCATGTTCTGGCTAGTCTCCCTGGACGCAGCCCTTGAGGAGTCACAATGAGCCCACCCCCTCCGCCATTCTTTTTGAGTGGTGGCTGGTGAGGGGCAGATCCATTGTTAAGGACAGCTGGGCCTCCGGTTTCTTGGATACTCTCTGGGGGCAATGTGCACCCAATATGAGGGGATTGGGTTTCTACCACCCACACTCCCTCCATCCTTCCATGCTTCCCAACCCCCAACACATCTGCAGCAGGAGCAGCAGCAGCAACATTGACTGTGACTGTTCTTTCAGCTAAGGACACCTCTGGATGAAAAAGCTATTACAAGTGAATGTGCACAGAGTACCCTCCAGGGACCAAAGCCTTTTAATATAGCCTTGCTAGGGGATATTATAAGGATCCACTAAGTCTTCATTATAGATTCATCATACATGAGGTAACTCTCACCTAAATCGTTGCAAAATAGCAGTATTATGGCTGTGGCAATCACATTTACATTTGTATGTTTCTGATTCAAATTCAGATCTCAATTGATCCCCGTTTCAATCTAGCTCTGGAAACGGAATTCAAAATTATTTTTGCAACAGAAAGGATTTTGATTAAATTTTAGTGATGTGCAACAGGCGGCAAGATAATGCTAATTGCCGAAGACAATCTGAATCGTCGATTTTGGGCTACAAAAAAA
>NW_017836817.1:0-702 GCF_001891065.2 Hippocampus comes
TTTTTTTTTTTCCTCGAGGAACTACAAATTAACTGGAATGAATTAGACCCTTTTACACCAAGTTAAATGATGCCTGACGTTTCACTTATTTTCCTATGTTTCGTTTTTTTTATTATTATTTTTTTTTTAATCATCAAATTTTTCCTCACCCAAAGTAGGATTTAAATTGGGTGTCACTCATTCAATACAAATCTCGATGTCATGATTCAATCATTGGAGAAAGCGTCTTTTTAAACACAACTCTAAATTATTAAATATTTGGAATTTAACAGAAATATTCCCTTTCTAAACACAACCCGAAATGATTGAATTCTTGGAATTGAACAAAAATATGCCCTTCGGGATTAATATGTCACGATAAAAGTGTCTGAACACAATCTATAGAAAAACCACTGCTTCCAAACCAATGTAATATCATCTCTGAAAATGTAAACAGTCTAAAACGCTTCAGGTCGATGCCGGACGGGTTGCAAGCTTGAAGAATTTGAAATGACTCTTGGAACTGCTGAAAAGAATCAAACACCTTTTGATCAGAACATTGACTTCATATTACCACTCCTCTCTTCCGCCCACCGTTTGTCAAATAGCAGTCCAAGCGAGAACGTTTTCTTGCTGACAGAGCAGTAAAGCTTGAATAATTGGGAGAAATGCTGAAAAGAAGATGAAGCGATCAGTTTGACCTTTTATCTCAACAACCTTGGA
>NW_017836818.1:0-702 GCF_001891065.2 Hippocampus comes
TGTTTCCATAGTGTGTGTTGACGTTTATCAATATACATTGCCGTGCCATGTGTAGGCGGCTAAATATTTAATAATTGTCTATTTTCTGTAGGGTTAAGAGGAGTTCTGGCTGTTAAACCGACCACAATCTGACTCTCACCAGCAACATGGCGTCCTTTGGCTGGAAGAGGAAAGCGGGCGAGAAGGTGTCCAAGTCGGCGGCTCAGCAGTTCGAGGAAAAGGACGACAGCGAGGCGGCAGACCGGCAGCGGCGTGACGGGGACGGCCAAGTGGACTGGCAGCAGGCCGTCAAACGCCGCCGGGAGATCCTGTTGGAGGATTGCGCCGCCAAGAGCAAGTCGCTGAAGGAGGAGGGCGCCTTGCTAGCAGAGCAAAACAGGTTCGCTCGTTCGGAGGGTTGTTGTTGTTCGAGCCTGCGCTGCTGGAAAGCGGTCAGTAGGAGGCGCCGTCGCAAAGGAAAACGTCCATAAGCCAAACAAGGGGGACAGTTGTGCCTGAACTTACGAGCAATTAAATTCGTTCCGTGGCCAGGCTCGCATCTCAAGTCATCCTTCGCCGCTTGATACGAATGGAAATGTCATTAATCCTTTTCAGACCCACGAATTACATCTGCAAAAAATGTTACAACTTGTTTCTAATAGGAAAGATAGTATTCTCTGTGGTTATACTTTAAAAAGCCACACCGTAATTCAATCATTTTGG
>NW_017836819.1:0-702 GCF_001891065.2 Hippocampus comes
TCGGAGAGTTTAAAATCTCGATTTATAACTTTGGTAGCTGCCAAAAGAAGCAATACGAACTCGCACGGTCCTTGAGGTCAACAGCAAGCCAGCCACCCACCAATTGTTGATTACATTGCACGCATATTTTTTTTAAAAAAAGTCTCCACTAATGAGTTGTTATCTCCAAAACATTTCATAGAAATCATGCAGCAGAGCCGCTCTCACCCGTATTAAAGGATTTGAGGATTTCCACAAGGGGATGCGTTTCATTCTGGGCCATCTTTGCAAAGCGTTTTCCCCCCCGACCTTTAAGAGCAAGCAGCTTCTGCTTCTTGCACGACTTTGTCCAGTCGGTCTGGAGGAAACTTGGCAGTCACGCTTCCTTCCCCCTCTTTTAAAATTAGCATAGCTTATCTACGTAGCGCTGTTTCCCTTTGGCGTCGTTTCCTCTGGATCGATCGCCTCCTTGACGAAACAATCCGCTCCCCCCACCACCACCACCCTCCCCACGGTGACTTTTTTGTTTTATCTGATGCTTTTCTAGCGATTTTCCCTTCATCAAATATGCGTCCGAAAATATTGAAGCCGGTTCATAAATATAAAGCGTCCACCACTGGTGACTCCGCTGGCTATCAAGGTCCCAGTGGGGATTTCCTTCCATTGTTGCTGTTTTCCACTTCACTCCGGCTCCAAACCACAACAGAATAAGCTTGGGAGAAC
>NW_017836820.1:0-702 GCF_001891065.2 Hippocampus comes
AGTACTGTGGTGTTTCTTGCTGAGATGAGCGCATTTTAATTTAATCACTTAGCAGCCTACAATTGTTGAGATTGGTACTTTGTTGGAACCCTGAATCAACATTAACTGAACTGCTCTCCACCTAACTGAGTTTTACAATTTTAAATATTACTGGCTAAAAGAGAGCTGTAGATATATCTGCCATCAGTGATGAAACTTCGTCGAGATTTGTCCATTTGTTCGCCGAGATGAGAATCCTTGTCATGCTGCCTTACTCTGTGTGTCCTCCGGGGGGCAGTATGGCAGCGTGTGATTGCGCACAATCCCGTCGTCAGCCTTCGGCCTTCATCCCAGGACGCGTTTTTTTTTTTTTTTTTTGTAGAACCACCAGCTTGATTTGTGCTGTATGTCCTCGAAAATGTGACCTCGAGATAAGCCTTACTTACTCAACTGGATGAACACACACCTGTTGCTATGCGTGTGTCCTTTATGCATTTTAATTTCAAATAAATGACTAACTTTTTTAAATTAAACGACACTAATGAAAATATATGTGAGTCTGTTTGCTTTTTCAGTGTGTGAATTACAAATTATGATTTAGTATGGATAAATGCTAAGACTATAGCTGGGTCTCTGTGTGTGATGAAGCCTAGCTGCACCAGTCGAACCTCGCGACAATTTAGCGAGTGGAGGGTAGCCTTATCACAGTGTTACAACATACCT
>NW_017836821.1:0-703 GCF_001891065.2 Hippocampus comes
TCTTCAGCCACGCAAGCTTGTTTGTTTTTTTTTCCCCCAAATTTACCTCAACAAATTATTCCTGGAAATCTCATGTCATGTTGGGAATTCTGTTGAACTGTGTGCTCCGAGTTTGTATGAGTAACGTGATCTTCTCCCACGCCGATTCTCTTCAACAAGCACTGAGCAGTCAATGCCAACACGCAACGATGAGTCTTAAATGTGTCAGTTTGTCGTCGTCTTTGCAAACTGGTCAAGCAAATTGTGTTCCTTTCAGTACAGTTCATGTCCAGTTCTTTGATTTACAACGTTGGGTAAAGCTGAGCCTGACGTGCCAAATGACTTCTGAATGGTTCCGAAAAAAAACAACGGAAAAAAACCAAACATTTGGTTTATAAAAGGTGGACAAGTAGAAATGGCAAAATGGCATGAAGAAAAGTGACAATGACAACATCCAAACATACACACATGATGTTGATTCAAAAATATCGATCAGAAGAATCAAGCCATCAAGTCCAAAGACGGGGGTGTGCTTACACTGAAAACAAAACCAACTTTGCTAATTTTTTGGCTCCTGTACGAGAAGCCTGGAAAAGACGAGTTGAGTCCTATCAGTTGAAGACAAAGTCGACACACGAACTCGGTTGAAACATGACTGTGGGTTTTTGTTTGTAAAGCACAAGATCAGGAATGGCGTGAGATGCAGAAAGTCCTGAAAAAAAAA
>NW_017836822.1:0-703 GCF_001891065.2 Hippocampus comes
TTTCTTCCCTCTCAACATAAAACAAGAAGAGCAGCTGCGGGTGTCCGCGCCGCGGCGTTTCGTGTGTAGGATCGCGTTTTGCCGGCATCACCGCGACGGGGCGGTGGTGGATAACAGAGAGGCCCAGGGGGTGAGCAGTGTACGATGAACAACGCCAAAAAAGAGGACGAAATGACCGCGGACGGCGTCGATGGATCGGGCGAGCTACGAACAGCCCCCTCGCTGAGCCACAATCAGCATGACAATAGCACCGGCGACGAGCTGGTGAGCTCAGTGACGCTCTACAGGCGAAGGCCGCGGCTCTTACACGGCACCGTCTTCCCGTTCCTGACGGTCCTCTACCCGGGCTGGTTGTACGTGTGGCTGGGGGTGTACGGTGCGTCGGAGTATCCGGAGGCAGGCCTTCTGGCTCTCGCTGCCATCGGGATCGTTCACGTCCTCACGGCGCTGTCCGGTTATTGGTCTGTGCACGCCCACTGTTGGCTTACTTGTTCCAAGGTAAACAGAAACTAAGTACATCACAAAAATGACGATATTCCATTGACATTTGCTCTGTCAACTTCATGGGAATCACAGAGGGGCAGCATCAATGAACAAGGTTACAGCACAAGTCCCATTCTACTTCTGAACTGTTATTCTGTGTTCATGTGCTCACACTGTACTCCTGGATAACTGTTTGTACCATTTCTACAGCTAAAATGGT
>NW_017836823.1:0-703 GCF_001891065.2 Hippocampus comes
TGTAGTGTTGTCTGAGTGTGTTCATGATAGGTAGTTGGAATGTGGCTCCTGGTTCCTTGATGTTGTATGGCCATGCTGAAGCGGGGGCGCAAACGTAGCTACAAGCCGTATTCCATCAGTTTGAGGGCTAAGAACGTGGACGGTAAAGGCAAAGGGCGACTGGATGTGTGGCTCAAACAGGTAAGTATAGAAATATGATCAAATGATAGACGTCGTCTTCTCTGCAAGCTGTATTTGTTCGTATCTCTGCCGCACCCTCAAAATCAGGAAGTGCTGCCGTGCGGGATCTTGTGAAAGTCTCTTGACAACAGCATGACAAAAGAGAAGCCATTTTGAGCGTTCCTCTCATGTGTCCCTCCCAGCTGTCCATCCTACAGGAGCAGCCTCGGAAGGATGGCGGTGACGCCACCCTCTCCTCTTCACCCACGTATTCCTCCTCATCCTCATCCATGTTCACTCCATCCTCCGCCGGACTCCAGGACCCATCTCTGTCCTGCCCGGGAACACCGAGCCCCCAGCACTTCAAGTTGCCACCGGGCGCCCCGACCTCCACCGCCACCCTGAGGCGGCCGACTACCCTGAGCCGACATGCCAGCGCTGCAGGTGAGACAACACGGGAAATTTCACGGAGGTTCCACAAAACAAAAACGTATCAAAAAAGTGAATCAACATCCATTTTTATACTGAATAAAAATTGCGCGCA
>NW_017836824.1:0-703 GCF_001891065.2 Hippocampus comes
ATGCGTTAGCATCCAAAACCTTTAGCATACGAGTCTTGATCATTTCGCGTGAGCAAAAGCACAGATGCAACTTCCATCAACTCAGGCTCCTCAAATTGTTATCTCGCCATTTGAGAGAATCTGATCGATTCCGATTGGAAGTAGTCATTCAATGCAAGGCGAGATGAATACTCTTTATCGGTCGGCTTGAGCACTTTGTCTGCCCAGTTTGAAGTTGCAATAATAGTTAGCTTAGCTTTTCACACAGGGGAAAAGTCAATCAGAGCCTTGGCTGAGGCCTACCTGCTTCGCATGCATGCTGTCAGGCGACCGCTCCTGGTAAGTGGAGGTGCTGGGCGGCGGCGACTCGTCCATCCCCAGCGGCTCCCCCCTGCTCTCCGATGACCTGTCGTCATCGTCCTCCCGTTCGTCGTTCCTCGACCCGTCTTCCTCTTCCTCTTCTTCCTCGTCTTCCTCTACTTCTTCTTCCACCCTCCCTTCAGGCCCACCTCCTCGTCCCCCGCCGCTGTCCATGATCTCCAGGCACACGTTAATGATGCAGGGAATCTCCAGCATTTGCGCCGCGTTCAGGATCTCGCTGACATTGGATGCCGTCACCGTCAGCGTGGACGTGTAGGCGAACTCCAAGATGGCCGTGAGTGACTCCGGGGCCACAAAATCAATTTCATAGATGGCCGCGGAGGGCGTGGCGGCGGCGGCGGCG
>NW_017836825.1:0-703 GCF_001891065.2 Hippocampus comes
AATGACAGAAGACACCACTTCAGCGAATTGAGATGTTTTTCTCATATTTTGTTTAGGTGAGGGTCTAACTATGACAAGTTATATCGTATTTAAAACTACAACCTCCGATAAGAGGTATGTTGCAAAATGAATTCCTCTCTGACACTGCCAGTCAGATGCGAGGGGAAAAAGGTGATCAAAATCTGATCAGACTGTGCAGGTGGGGCGATAGGGAGCATTTAGAAATTGAAATATGTAGCTGGCAGTTCGTACATTTTTTTTGCTTCCATCGTCACAATAATCCAACCTGGGAAAAAAAAGGCATCTAAAATCTTGCTCACACACACCTCCATGAACGTGCCACGCTGTGCCCTTTTCATTTCGGAGAGTTTACAAGTCAAGAGAAACCCCAGCCAATTCACATCCTTTCAACTGTCACATTTTCCAACAAAACGCGGAGAAGGATTCCACTTGTATTTTTAATTCAATGAAACCGAACTGCCAGCAGCGGATGGAGAGTGTTCCCCTGTCCTCCCCCCATCCAGAAGATACTGAAACAATGGCAACTGACCTCAATCTGAGCCGTGTGCTTTGCATAGAACTCCAGCGCCTCGTCGCCCTCTCCGTACGTGCCCCCCGGTTTCAGCATGGCTTGCAGTTCCTTGTTATGTCGGGCCAACTTGGATGACAAACAGCGCAACGTTTTATGCACAGCATGGCTTCA
>NW_017836826.1:0-703 GCF_001891065.2 Hippocampus comes
ACAAAGACACACACAGAGACGGACGCCGACACACAAGCACAAAAGTGCAGGGTTTTAAACTAGGCTTAGGTTTTCAAAGTAGGGTTTTAACTAGACTTAGTATTTCAAAGTAGGGTTTCAAACCAGGGTTAGGCTTTCAAAGTAGGGTTTTTACTCAGATGCAGACACACGGGCTTAAACACAGACACATACACGCAAAACAGACAAGTGCAAAAACAGCCTCATGGGTAAACTTTGGGGGGTGGGGGGGACAGTTGGGGTTTTATGTTGTGTTCCTTATCTCATCGGTCGAAAGCTGCGTCTTCGATGGTCGTGACTGGCTGCCGCTGTTGTCGTCTTTGTTCTCATTTCTTGGTGTGCTCGGTGTACTCGGCTCCGCCTTGTCTGCTCTCCGGTCGGTTGGACGTCGTGACACCTTTGCTGCGCTCTCTGTCTCCCCCCGCCGCAGGCCGGCCATCCGAGCGGGCGCTCGCATTGTTACAAACGCAGCTCTATGATTGGCTCTCAGGCGGAGCACACGGGCATGCGGACGTACTACTTCAGCGCCGACACGCAGGAGGACATGAACACCTGGCTGAGGGCCATGAATCAGGCCGCCAACATGAGAGGCCCCGTCGACACAGGCGACGGCAGGTCAGGAACACGCACTCACATACGCACGTGCCTTCCAACGCACACGCACAACATTGCAATACTTTTTTTT
>NW_017836827.1:0-703 GCF_001891065.2 Hippocampus comes
AAACTCAAAAAAACAAAAAACAGGTGTGCTGGGATGAGATGAGAAGGCGCAGGCAAATGATGGGGGGAGCTTGGCTGGAAGATGTAAAAGAAGCGCCAGTCAAAGTGACACGACGTTTTCTCAACCGCTCCACCGGGGTCATGCAAAATCTTAAGTGGATGTCGCAAACGTGTCACAAATCTCAAATATGAAGGACTATCGTCGAACCGGCAGGCCAGCCGCGTTCATGTTCAGGCTTTTGTAACCACATACAGTATGTCTGTACAAGCACAGGACGAGAATATGATCGGCGTTCCATGTTACGACATAACACGGACATTGGATTCGTATTGATGACAAAGTATGGAGTCATTTTCCTTAAGGATACACTAAAAGAACACTTGTAGTACAGTGTATGCGGGTATGCTGACTTCAGCTTGAAAGTTGGACGACTAGTCCGGCAAACGGTTAAATACAGCAAAAAGCGGCCTTATAAAATCAACCACAAGCGCACACACGCACGCACACGCAAGCAACGCCGAGTGTTTGGGCCTCAAATGATGCGGAGGAAAAACAACAACCCGCTGCCATGTTGACGTCGAGAAACAACTTCCAGCCGCGTTAGCATAATTGGTGTCAGAATCGGATTTCCACAACGTGTGAGGCGCGGGCGGCGGCCACAGGCTACTCGGCAATGTTCTGTGAAGGCCAATACACCACCACC